>NC_087123.1:9396439-9699469 GCF_030705265.1 Helicoverpa armigera | reverse complement strand
AGGAAAAAACCTGTATTATATAGCTCTAAAGTTCTTGATAAGAATCCAGGCCTGAAAATCATAACGAAATATAATTTCAGCTATAACCAAGAACTACATATCTCCTTCTGTTGCAAACATGGTCCTCACTAACGTCAACTCTAGTGAAAAAAGGTCACAAGTTCTAAAGAATGTTCGGAAAGGTAAAATGTGATGTGAATCAAATAATAATTAAAGCCTGCCCGAAAAACTTTTGACATGATTATAAAAATATTTTCAATTTATGAGCAAAGACCTCTCGTTACGGGCTATTCAATTTCCGAAATATGTTTGTACCTACTGACTGTCAAACTATTAGAGCTAACTGAATAGATGGACCGAAAAAAACTAATTTGACACTCAATATTCTGGTTGCATAACTTTAGTTCCTTAAAATAAGTTCTATGTGCATATTTCAGCTGTCGATAACAAACAAATACCAGCCGATGTAATGGACAAAATCAACGCTAGTATTAAACCAAAAGACACCAAATCTATGGTTATTGAAAAAGTGAAGAAAGGTAGATAGAGTTGATATAATAGTTATATAGTAAGTAATAGATATAGTGAAAACACAAACAAACAATCGATTTAAGAACATTATCAATAACTAGCTTTTGCCCGCAACTTCGTTCGCGTGGAATAGTGACTACCAGCAGATTTTTGATTTGACCAATAGATGGCGCTATATGTCCGGAATATATTTTTTTTTTTTTGTAATAAAAACTATCCTATGTCCTTTCTCAAGTTTCAAACTATGTCTGTACCAAATTTCACACAAATCGGTTTAGTAGTTTAGGCGTGAAGAAAAGACAGACAGACAGACAGACAGACAGAGTTACTTTCGCATTTATAATATTAGTTTGGATTATTTTTGGTAGGAGTCCAAAATTGTTTTTGTACTTAAATATTTACAATTAACGTTGCAGAGATTAATGAAAGAAAAATGCCAAAGTACGCCATAAATGATCTTGTTGCGAAAATACAACCCGTTGATCATAAGGAAGATGCCGTTAAGCAGATTCGACGAGGTTTGTTAAAATATAGTAATTCCTAGTCCTAATTTATTTTAGCGGATTAACAAAAATAGTAAAGATGAAAAATAGTTGAAGCAGCCTATTTCTTAACTAAGTGCTTCCAAGTAGTGGATCGTGTTGGTCGTCTCTTCCCATGTATTCTCTTATCTCCTTAAAACATAAATACGCCACATCCTGTCAATCAACTGCCCCAAAAAACAAAACATTTAATAATTTGTTTTGCAGCGGTTGCAAAAGGACAACTGGCACCTGAAGTACTGAAAGAAGTAATGACCGATGTGCGTCCTACTGATAAAAAGTCGGAAATCATGAACAAAGTTCTTAATGGTAAGATTATGATACACTATTTATTACTATTAGTTATTACAGATTTTTTTAAAGATAGGAATTGTAACAGTTGTGTTGTAATAATTTCAGCTATAGCAAAACAGCATGTAGCGCCTTCAGTGGCAGAGAAAGTTCTACAACGTGCACAAGTTGGTAAAACAAGATCTGGAGTTTTAAGGAACGTGTTAAGAGGTAAGCTTGAAAATCCGGATGCAGTCTAAGTTTATTAAAAGGGTACATAGAATTGACAAAAAGGCTAAGGAAGTATTCGTACGAGTATGATTCTATCCAATATAATAGAATAACACAAAAAAGTTATAGACGTTGTTACTTCTACTGATGTTATATGTATTCTAGTAAAAATATAAAAAAGATTAAATAAAACTTAATTGTAATACAAGAAATCTTTTTAGCTGTGGACAAAGGAGAACTACCAGCTGATTTCATGGACGACCTTCTCAATGATATAAATCCGTCGGACAATAAGGCTGATGTTGTGGAGAAAGTCCGAAAAGGTATGATATCATTGTTTATTATTAAACTAGCCGTTTTCCCGTGGTTTCACCCGCAACCCGTCGGAGCTACAGATAATTTAGCTTTCTAATGGTGAAAAAATATTTTAAATCGATCGAGTAATTTTTGAGTTCATCCATTACAACCAAACAAACAAACAAAGTTTTCCTCTTTATAATATTAATATAAATAGATTACTAGAGACAGAGCTTGATTGAGTTTATGACTGTTTTTATAGGCTACAAAACTCACCTATTCGTCTTATCAGAAATCATTTTAAGAAGGAAATATATATATATATAGTTCAACTTGACTAATGAATTTGGTTTTGTAGGTCTAGAGAAGAGGCAAATTCCCCCCATCGTAATGGATGATATCGTTGTCAGTCTACAACCGCCCAATCAGGAACAGCATGAGGCGTTACAAGTCATACGAGATGGTAAACTAGAAGTCAAACGCCTTCATTCATTTTTAAAATTAAATGTTCATAAATTTTGTATCATGTTAATGGCCACTGGCCGTTTTTGTTGATAATTAAATTAATAAAAAAAAAATAATGAGGTCTAAAAGAAGGTTTGATTTCAGCGGTAGAAAAAGGTCAAATTGAGCCTGATGTTATGGACGAAGTAGTTGAAAAGTTACGTCCAAGCGACAAAAAGTCGAAAATATTGAAAGATTTCAAAAGAGGTTGGTACCGAAAATAATTTATACTAGTTGCAACCCCACAGTTTCTTTCTTGTCCCGAGGAAACCCGCATGGATAAAAAGTAACCAAATGATTATTGTATGCTATATTATTGTGAAGTTTTAATAAAATCTGTGCATATTTTCAGCTGTGGCAAGAAGGCATTTAACGCCGTCGGTGACGGATTTGGTACTCGCCGATGTAAGAAAGGGAGAAAATAAGAGCGACGTTCTCAAAAATGTAGAAGAAGGTTTGTTATTCGATAACCTCCTGATAATGCATGTGCATATATAACTACTAAGATATAAATATATGCCATAGTCCATTGTCCTTTTATTGTATTTTCTTCTGAGAACGACATTTTTTTGCAACAAGTAGATTCTCACTTTACCTATAAAAGTTACATGATGTTGCAATCTATCTATCTTTTAAACATTGTTTTGTTTGTAGCCGTAAAGAAGAAACGGTTACCGCAAACTGTCATGGACGATATTAAAGCATCTGTAAAACCTGCTGACACCAAGTCAGAGATGTTAGCGAAGATAACCAAAGGTAAATAATATTATTGTTGAATTCCCAGAACATTGAAAATAATTAGCAACTCGCCCATAGAAATTATATACCTCCCCATCACTCAGTTTATCACAAACCGACACAGAAGACTCCGAAACTACTCAATCGATTTGAAAATTCTGTCACTATTGAGAACCTAGATTGTCCCCAAGTAATGTAGGCTATATTTTGTCCGGGTACGACAAGAAATTCCGATTTATACTCGTTAGAAACAGCTGGTGTTTTATATGCAGTAATTTTGGACCACGGTATTAAAAATTAAACATTTTTTATTATAGCTGTAGAACAGAGGCAAATTTCACCAGTCTTCTTAGACGATATAGTCGAAAACTTGACACCACCAGAACAGAAAGAAGATAAAACAACGAAAATTAAGAATAATCTTTTAGGAAATATACGTAAAGGTATTGTATCACGTGGATTTTAACATTACCTATAGGCAACACGCTCAATGTCAAAGTTTACATTTTATATTCTACTATATTCTGACTTTTGTTTTTGAAGGTATTCCTTGTTTTCCTCTAAAGCCAAATCTACGGCTACTATTCAGCAACTTCCAAATAATAAAGGGTAAAAAACCGGCCAAGTGTGAGTCGGACTCGCGCACGAAGGGTTCCGTACCATCCAAAGTAATATTCCATACATATTTATGGATATCGAGCAAAAATTAGCAAAATCACGTTTGTTGTATGGGAGCCCCCAACTATTTATTTTTTTCTATTTTTCAGTATTTGTTGTTATAGCGGCAACAGAAATACATCATCTGTGAAAATTTCAACTGTCTAGCTTTCACGATTCATGAGATACAGCCTGGTGACAGACGGACGGACGGAAGTTTTAATAAATATCAACGAATTTAAATTAAACTTATATTTCCTGATTTAGCTGTAGACAAAGGTGATATAGATGCTAAGGTTTTGGATGAAGTAAAAAAAGAAATTCAACCGGATGATAAGGCATCTCAAGTTCTTAAGAAAGTCCGTAAGGGTGAGTGAATTCTGTCAGATAATATTAAAATAATACACAAAATGCAATTCCTATCAGCTTAGCCTTTTCCCAACGATGTTAGAGATGGCTTCGTTCCGCATGGAGCGACTGCCTATCTTACCTCCTCAAGCCGGTTAAATACCCCTTTTGGTATTGCTTATGTTACTGGCTAAGACAGGTTATCAGACATTCTGGCTTCTGACTACCCATAATGATTGTAAGATGGTCAAATAACAGCCGAGACCCACGAAATTAGCGTGCCTACCGTGCGTACAAAATACAATAAGTTCTGTAACTATTCTGTAACAGGAAAATATCACACATGAGATTAATCCCAATGAAGGGATAACATAATTATTATTTGTGTTTATTCAATGCTTTTATTTAATTACCTATTAGGGATAATTTAGTTTAATGAGATCATAAAATAAATATTAATAGATTCTGTCATGATGCAATGTCAAAGGTCAGAACTCTTTAGGGGAAGAAAACGGACGATGAAAAGGCTGATCATAATGATTATGATAATTAGAATCTGGTCTGTCCATACACATGTCCAATACAACCCTTAGTCATTTTAATTAATTACGTCTAAATGTTACATATTCTGGTCTAAATGGCAGTACTATTTATTTCAGTGTTAGCAAAAAAGCGCGTGCCTTCCAGTATTGCTAATAAAATGTTAGAAGAAGCATCGTCTGAGGATGGTAAGACATGAAATATTATAAAAATAATTACAAAAATGCTATATAATGATATATTTCTTTTGTAGTGTTATGAAAAGGGGATTTCACTTTAAATTATATATTTTAATCAATGTAGGAATTATTTAAAATTTCACTTTTTCCTCTCAAAGTACATCTTCCTGAACCATGACCATGATATCATAACGAATGTACGTCAAAAACAGGAGTTTCCAATACTAAGTGGTTTTCCCTTTAGGTACTATTGTCCGCAGAAATGCCTGACCACCATAAGGTAAATTTTAACTTGCACTTAAAAATTAGAAGCTCTCAAGCCCCGCCTCCTGACCTTGAATAGGCCAATGAAAAACAAGATCGCCCGGCGGCGCCCGGCGACCAACCGAGCGCACGTGCCACAGTTTTTAATGTTTTTAATATTGACTCGAGTTATTGACATCACTGTGATTTTCGCTTAGGGCGGCTCGTGTCGGAGCATGTTTATGTGTGCGTGCGGTTTCGAACGCTTGTTGGGAATTTCGTAGATGTCTACTTATATTTCAACTGTGCATGCGCCGTTCCATATCTTCCGTGTTCCGTAATTGATACCAGTATTCTGATCAGTTCTCATAGCGTCATAAATCGACACCTAAGTGGCAAATCCTTTTTAGGGTTCTATTGTATTCGCTCCTCCGTCCGTCCGTCCGTCCGTCCGTCTGTCGCCAGGCTGTATCTCATGAACCGTGATAGTTAGGGAGCTGAAATTTTCAAAGAAGATGTATTTTTGTTGCCGCTATAACAACAAATTAAATAAATAAACAGATATGTATAAACTACAAATACAAATAAACTGAAAAGTAGAATTCAATAAATATTGTGGGGGCTCCCATACAACAAACGTGATTTTTTTGTCCGTTTTATAAATAATGGTACGGAACCCTTCGTGCGCGAGTCCGACTCGCACTTGGCCGGGTTTTTAATATACTAGTCAGTGTTCTATCTAGATCTAGGCTACTTTGGTGTTTGAAATACTACTAGTACGTCAAACTTGACACTTCTCACCAGGTGGTACCAGTATCACAAGCACTGGCCAGCATACTTACTGGTATCATTTACGGAACACACCCGTAGTCTTTGGAAGTAATTTTTGTAAATATGTATTATTTTTTACCGACCGCCGGCAGTGTATATCAACCCCATTCCACCAATTTATCATAAGCGATGTGCGAGCAAAAATGCGTTTTGAATCTTAAGTGTTACTAGTTAAGATTCAAACTCGCATGTCGCTTACGATAAAATGGGAAGGTTTAACATCACTCGATATCATTCACGTTTACACATTCCCTCATACAAAACAAAAAATAAAACACTGTTTTAAAGATTTATCATGTTTATTAACTTAATAAACAAACAAAAACAATAGAAAATAACAACAATATCATCATAACATGTAGGAATAAAAAAATACTCGTAGAAATGAGAAAAACACAAATGAAGAACCAAGCAATCAGTAAAAACACAACTTCTGAGGAATGCGCAAGCATTGCCCGCGAAATTCAAATTTTTACAATGCCACTTTTATTCTAGTTACGACAAGACAATTTTTTTGATAATATAGAATATCTTATTTTGACGGGTAATATTGGCATTTTTGGTTGACCAGTTTAAATCAATTAATAGAATTCCCTCTCGTTCTGTCTTAAAAACCGTAAGTTCTTAGTCTAAGCAATTCTTTACCAATTACGGTTTGAGGTGATACTTTTTTTTTATTTATTTAAAACACCTTAAACTATCATTACAGGGTTTACCTTAATGCAATAGCTTTTTAACATAGCACAAATAAATATAAGTATAAAATATTTGGTGGCTTTTATTATGCTTACAGACAATTATTAGTTTAGTTCTAATTAAAAAATAAATCTTGATTCGTCATGGCTTACCGCTTATGAAATAGTTTTATTTATAAAACGATTGTAAAAGAACATTCATATTTTTTAACAATAATTATAATTTAAATGATATACAAGATTTATACTGTCTTTAAAAACAAAAAAAAATCTTAACTAAAAAAGGCAAAAACAATCAAAATCTTCTCTAAGATGAAATTAACGAATATAAAATAATATTTCTTTAATTACCATTAACAACATTACCAAACAACAACAAAAAAAAATTACAACATAATTATAACGATATAAAGGCAGTGAAAGATATTAAACACATACATGTTTTGAAATGGCACAAATAAAAACTAATGTATGCAATAATACAATATATGAAAAAAAATAACAATAAAAAAAATGTAGATTAAATTATGCTAACAATTGGTAGTTTGTAGTAATAAACAAAATAAATCATGATCCATCTTAACATTATATAAGAAATGGCTTTATTTATAAAAATAAATCATTTTAAAATGACCTGAATAGTGATATATTTTACAACAAAATATGTAAGAAAAATAAACAAAACTAAAATAAAAGGCACAAATAATCAACATCTTCTCTAAAACTTAATTAACGTATAGTAAATAATATTGTCTTATCTAGGCACACGGCAGTGTGTCCGCCAAGTTCGAGCAAAAAAAAGCGACACACCGGCCGCGGCCGTGGGTTATATTACACGAACCATTTCGGGCCAAATTCTACCCCCCTATAACTCAAAATCTATTTTATTTACGCATATCAAATTTCTAGTATCTGTTGAGACCCCCTCATTTATCTAAAATACAAAATTTCATTAATATATCTTTTGTAGGTCTTGAGATATTGACGTCAGAAAATCGCTATTTTTACTATACACTCACTGACTGACTGACTGACTCACTCATCAAAAACCTAGACCACTTCCAATGGTCGTATTGACTTGAAATTTGGCATGGAGGTAGGTCTTTATGTCAAGGTAAAGGGAAAAATCTGAAAATGGCCAAGTTTCAAAATAATGAAGGTGTTTTATACCCGGTGTAAATTTATACCAACCTTTCACATTTTTGTTTTGGGTGGGATTATATTTAGTTAATATATAGTTAATATAACATAATCATTAATATTTCGTCATTGCGCCTCCTGCGTCAATGACTGCGTCGCACCTCGACCTTATTGATTTTACTAAATTATCACACAAGTCCGTTCCTCGAATTGACTCCCAAGCTTCTTGACAGTGGTTTAGTAGTTCTAGTTGGGTTCTCTCCCTTCTATTATCCCACCTTTGGACCATTATACCCCACAAATTTTCAATGGGGTTGAGGTCAGGGGATCGAGATGGCCACCGCAGGGTTTTTATTTCTGGTTGGTTCGCCAACCAGTCCTGCACAATGCGTGCCTGGTGTATGGGGCAATTATCCTGAATGAAGAGGAATTCCGGTAGCTCTGCTCTCGGATACACCGTGCGCACCGTTGGCACCAACGTATCCTCGAGCAAATCTCTATAATTTAGGCCATTTGCTCGCCCTGGAAAGTGGACCAGTTCTCCGGGACCATCTGCACTCATCCAGCCCCACATGTTTAGGCAAATTCTGCCCGATTCATTGTTTGCCACGACATTTCGCGGTTCATAGCGCGTATTCACAATGCGCCACAAGTGTTTACGGCCATGCTGACTTGACCGAAAACACTTTTCGTCAGCAAATACAGCATTTGCGAAATTCGCATCCCTGTGCTCTCGTGCAAATCGCACTCGCGCAAGTTTTTGCTCTTCGGTGAGCACAATTTTTCGTGCCGGTTTACGGTGGTGCACTCCCGACCTGTGTAATGCACGGCGAATGGTGTCCGTTGACACGTCATATTCTTCAGCGAACACTCTCGTCGGCGTGAAGGCGTTTTCTTCTTGGTAGATGTCTACCATACGTTGGACGTTATCCTCTGTAAGGACACGAGTTCGTCCTACTCGTGGTCTATGTTCCAAGGAACCCTCCGCTTCATAGCGTCTGATCCACAGCCGGACGGTATTTCTCTAAAAGCAGAAAATAATCACATTATTAGCGGCCTTGTTTATAAAAAATCTACTAATTAAATCAGGTTTGGTGTTTGAAATACTGCTAACACGTCAAACTGACACTTCTCACTAAGTGGCACACTACTACAATATGGCATCAGACTCATGATGTCACGGGCACTGGCCAGCATGATTGTCACATTTTCGGAACACACCTCTTACGTAACCAGCACAAAAGTGGTATATTGAAAATTTGAATTTAGCGGGCAACGCTTGCGCATTCCTCAGAAGTTGTGTTTTTAATGATTGCTTAGTTCTTTATTTGTGTTTTTATCATATCTAAAAGAATTTTCTATTCCTATACGGTATTTTATGATGAATAAATATATCGTTGTAATTTTTTGTTGCTGTTTGTTATCTGTTTTGAAGATTTAGGTATATAGTTTATAAACCTGATACCTAAATCTTCAAAACAGTGTTTTTGCGAAGTTAAACAAAGAAATCAAAATTACTTTGAGGTGTATATTATTCGTGCGAATGATGTCGTGTGATCCTATCCTGATGTTAACATTATCATATAGGTATACTTATATGCTTTAAAATAAACTACATATGTAGGTAAGTAGGTAGGTAAGTATTTCCAAAAACATGAGAACGCGGGCGGGCGGCGCGTGCGCTTGGCCGGTCAAACAAAAAATGCTCTGCGCTGCGCTTTGCTCTAAGTGCCTCGAACGTAATAATCTCAGTTAAGTATTTCCATCGTAAAAATCGTTTCCTCAAAGCCGTTCATTTTATACCAAAGTAGGCTGTTTCACGTGGTTCCACTCGCATCCCGGGGAACTGCCTACCTACTCCTCGTTCCCGATTAAATATAGCTTTACGAAATACAGGTAAGTAATACAAGAAATTTACGAAACAAGACGCGCGAAAAACATAACCCTTATCTAATAGTCAGGTAAACAATTTTTTCTGACAACATAAAAAAATTAAACAATATTTTTCTTCTTCAAATTGAAATAGACAGCGCATATATCAGTCAGAAAGTAGCCATACCGAGTTAACCGAGTCGGCGCATCACAATAAAGCAATAAACTTGTGACTAAGCCGTTCTTTGCATAATGAGTCATTGCGAATCAATCATTGAGCCGCTGCCATATGGTCTAAATTAGCGTTCGCAACAATGGAGACCATGAAACAGATAGTGCGTGTGTGAGCGAGAAAGTAGGCCTACAGAGTTGGTGCATCACAACAAAGCAAGTAGATACAAACATAGATATAATTATGTATATTTTGAACCTGTTTCTAAGCCATGCTTTGCAAATGTGAGTTCAAATGCATTGTGAATTAATCCTTAAACCGCCGTCGTAAGGTCTAAAATCATGTCCCCAATGACGAAGACTACTTAAAAATTTGAAAATGTTACATTTTATGATAAGTTTACTTCGTTCCAATTGTTTAAAAAATATTAGTTTTATAGGAAGTAATTCAAATATGTAGCTAGCAAATCACTTCATATCACATATTTCGAATACATTTTAGTAATCATTATCTTAGTATTATTATAACTCTGCAATAACACCAATAGCAATTTAAAGTGGCTTGCGAAAATTATTTTATTGATAAATTCAAAATTTGAAATATTAAACTCACAAAGTTATGAAGCCTAAGTATGAATATTAATGCCTATTCTTTATAGGTATATATCGATGGATTCACGTTTATGGAATTTTTTATACTTATTTTTTTTTAATTACTATGTTATTTTAAACTATATATGTTGCTGTGCCCTAACAGGGTCCATAATTGTACTGTAGTTTTAAGCCTTGTATACCACCTATTACACACATTATGCAATACAAATAAATGAATATGAATATAAGTCAACTTTCGTTATAACGATGAATAAAAGGTTTCGTATTTTGAAACAAGAAAAATTTATCACAATAATTATTATCAAAATTATTTATGTAGTACTTACGCTCATGTGCAGTTGGTCAGCAATTTGACTAATATTAAATCCTTGTTCATGTAACACTATTATCTGGTTACGCTCTTCATGTAGGAGATTTCTGGAAGACATTTTAACACAAAAATGTTCCAGCACTAGTCAGAATCCAGTATTCACGCACAGGTCAACGTTTAGGCAATCAAGGGTCCAGAAAACAGAGCGAAAGTCGAGATTCAAAAGGTCCAGTAAGCACGCCAAGTTCAAAGAGTTCGTCCGTAATATCCACAAAAATCATAAAACAAGTAACACGTCACTAAGCTGCGCAGGGCAGTTTGCAACTAATTACATTAACTCTCTCCTAATAGGCGCAACCCTCTTAGGGGGCGTGGTTTTGCGCCGTCGCAAGATTTAAGCGAAAAAATTTTTAAGTGAGCAGGCACTTCTGCTGATTATAGTACATGGCAGTTCCAATTAATTCTAGAAATATTTACTAATTTCAATAATTGCAGCTCTTAGTGACGAACAGACAACAGATTCCGGCGAACAGGATGCTCAAATGTTGAATAGGATGGAGAAACGTTTAGAGCAAAAGGATAAGGCTGATATTATGAGTAACGTTCAAAAAGGTAATGACGACTTTCTTGTGTTGGCACCATTTCCCGTCTAACCAAATGCAGCTAAGTAAGGTAGACTGCACATCAGTGGTAACTGTCATGCACCTCAACTCAATAGTAATAAGTACGATTTTCCTTTACCACTGACCTGAAGTTGACTGTGCCATTGATATCGGGTAACAGAACTACTGAACTAACATACTTTTTGAATTCCAACTACCCTACTATAAGTACTGCCAAAAATCTAGAGATGACAGATCGTCGTGACCGTCAGAATTGCTGTCATCATACGACATATCGAAAGTTGCTACCTAATTGCTACCTGCTTTCATTACTTGCTAACAATAGCTACTCTCGTGGTTTTTAATTTAATCAGTAACATAGGCTATATTTTATCCCGGTGCGGCCAGTAGCTCCTAGGGGACGCGGGTGAAACCGCGGGAGAACGGCTAAGTATGTTCGATAAAATTGTTTTGTACCTGGATTTTCAGCTGTCAAAGATGGTAAACTAGCACCCGCTGTTATGGATGACATATTGGCCAACGTACGAAAAACTGACAATAAGTCTAAAGTTATGAAGAAGGTTCAAAAAGGTATGTTGTATAATTTTGTCCACTGCCTCTTGGATAATGGCAGGAATTTTTATTTGGTCTTTGGTATTAATACCTATTATTATTTAATTAAGAGCAAATTTTTCAATCCTTTGACATTTACTTGTATCTAAGGAATAAATAGGAACATTATCTATAATATAAAAATGAATCGCAAAATGTGTTGGTAAGCGCATAACTCAACAACGCCTGGACCAATTTGGCTAATTCTTTTTTTGTTGTGTTTGTTATTGTCAGGAGAAGGTTCTTATAAAAATAGGGTAAAGTAGAGAAGTCAGTTGACAGGAGCGAAGCCGCGGGCAAAAGCTAGTTTTCTATACAAAACCTGTCGTTTTCTTCGTTGAAGTTTCTTGAGATTAAAGTTATAGCCTATATAGCTAGTCTTAATATAGTCTCGCCTAACAGCTTATTACAGGATGTCCGTTTAGAATTTTGAACGCTAAAATATGCTGATTATTTTTATTATAACCTTTAGCGATAGAAAAGAAACACGTAACTCCATCAGTGATGGATGACGTATTAGCCAACGTGCGTGCCAGTGACAACGTTTCAGATGTTATGAAAAATGTACAGAAAGGTAAATAAGCAAAACTACCTTTAATCACCTTATATTTAGGGTAATGGTAACAGGCGCAGTCAATGACGTTGTAGGTACTGCAAAAAATAATCATTCATTTTAATTGATGAAAATTGCTGTAGATAAATAAGTATGGTTTCACACGTCTACGTAATGTTATAAGTATTGAGCAGTAAAACTTTCAAAAAATTTGATTATTCAGAAGCCATCTTTGAAAGAATGCCACGATTTCTAATGAATATAAGTGTTTCAATTTGTTATCGGTAGTTGAATCATAGAGTCATGAATGAATCATAAAAGGATCTCAGTTTTCACTACCGTAATGTCTGTGTTATCGTTTCGTTTTTAATTTTAGCAATTCAAAAAGGGCAATTACCACCAGAAGTAATGGATGAAGTTCGTGCTAATGTTCGGCCAAATGACAGGAAAGATGACGTCATTAAGAAAGTTCGAGAAGGTAATCCAACAAATCCTTATATGGAGGCTCAATTTTCTCACGGCATCAATCATACCATTATATTACAAACAATAACAATTAAACGCTTCAATAAGGAAAATAAGATTTTTATAATAATTTATTATACTTAAAAGGTATGGTGGTATTGGTTTTGTGACATCAACGGTCAATAACGTGTTTTTTCCACACGAAAAATTCAATGAATTATGTTAATCCTCTTTCATGAAAGTGACGTACAAACTATTACGTCTACCAACCAAATCCGTATAGAACAAACATTACATTTAATAACCACAAAATAATGTTAATTTCCAATTATAGTTATAGAGAAGAGGAAAGTATCAGATTACGTAGTCGATGACATAATGACAAACTTGGAATCGAATACCCCTAAAGGAAAAGCTTTAAAGAATATAAAAACAGGTAATAAACATTTTCAATAGTCTCCGCTAATTAATTTGAATTCTATACTTCTTATGCCCATTTTTACCAACAAATACCTAAATTTAAGGATCCTCTAAGAGCATTTAAGAAACACTCAATACGAATTTCGTTTTCACAAAAGTTTAAGTGTCCCTTATAACCTTTATTATTGTGGGAGCCCTTATTCTAAGTGACACTTAGTTAGGGAAACGTTTAGTGAAAATGGGCATTAGTTTATTTATTTCAACTCTCTGGTTATTAACAGACTATACTATTTACAGCGGTAGAGAATGGCCAACTAGCTCCCGCTGTTGCTCAAGATGTAATGGACAACGTAACGCCCGAAGACACTCAATCTATAGTCATGAAGAAAGTCCAGGAAGGTAAAACTGTGCGAAACTATTAAAAAAAGCTATAAAATATCTGCTGGATGCAGGTCGCCTCCAACAGGTATCTG
This sequence comes from Helicoverpa armigera, assembly GCF_030705265.1. Taxonomy (NCBI): domain Eukaryota; kingdom Metazoa; phylum Arthropoda; class Insecta; order Lepidoptera; family Noctuidae; genus Helicoverpa; species Helicoverpa armigera. The sequence goes on along the minus strand of NC_087123.1, from coordinate 9,685,630 downwards.
TGGAGATCTAAGGGGGATGATGATGATGATGATAAAATATCACGTATTCACGCGTTGCTTACCTTTGCGCCATTGCCTGAAAGGCAAAATTAGCCGCGTGATAAGACCGGGAATGTCACGGAAAACACTGAACGTTTCAGGACAAACATTTTGTTCGAAAAAATAAGATTCGGATTCAAGCTAGACTTGATAATTATGCTACAAAATGGATTGTATTGAAAGTCGATTGACACATGACCATAGTTGTATAATTTTATTATATTACAGCTATAACAAAAAAGAACGTGAAACCCCAAGATATGGATAAAGTGCTTAATGATGTTGAGAAAAGTGACAATAAATCGCAAATAATAAAACATGTTCGCTCAGGTATCGAAATTATTATTCTTTTCTGTATATTTTAAATTGTTTTGTAACCCATAAGTATTTTTATACACTTCTTGATAAGGAAATTATTAGAAGACATAGGCATAGCACATATGTATGTAATTTATCAGTTATAATACTGCATACAGACCATTGAATTATATGGATGATATGCTTCCTCGCGATTATCAAATATACCTAATGTCTAAACGAATCAAGTCTTGCAATTTATTGAAAATTTTATACTTATCATTTAATAAAAATTACTAATTTCAGCGGTTAACAAGGGTAAGCTCCCACCAGCTGTGCTGAAAGAGGTACTGGCCAGCGTGGCCCCTGGGGACAATAAGGATGAAGTGGCCAAGAAAGTTCGTAAAGGTAAGAAACTAAATAAAATAGTTTAGTTAAGTTTTACTTTAGATATTGAAAAAAACATATTCATAATTAAACGAAATTGGATTTGAGCCTTGATAATTAATTATGAAAATCTTACCTGATATGAAAAATTGTTGTATACAGGGCTTTAATTGAATACTTACACCCGCGATTAGAGCTAAGCATTTCCGTACCCAGATAAAAAGCATATATTATTCTGATTCTAAAAGCTATACCTATTGCTGCCAAGTTTCATCAAAATTCATTCAGTACCTAATTTTACAACACATTTCGCGTTTATATATTAATTAAAACAAGTTGATTTTTTAATTATTTCAGCTGTGAAAAGCAGACAAGTGCCCCCAGAAGTCGTGGATAACATAATGAGTAATTTAAAACCTGTTGATAGAAGACAAAAAGCTATTGAGAATGTTCAAAAAGGTTAGTTGAAGAATACACCAAAATTGGAATGTAGATTTTTCTATCTTGTGAATAAAATTACGTTAGAGAGACCTAAGAACCTGGGGTGTGGCCTCAAATATATGCTATGAAAATAATTACTATGCATATTTGCCATTTACATTTTTATTTATAAATATTGTCGCGGCACTGTTTACAGATATTTAGGTAAAACTAATTCGGCAAAAATGCCACATCAACCATGGGCTGCGGGATTGTTTGAAAGAGTTACCGTGGCCCTGGTACATAGAAGGCCTACGACGGATCACGACAGCTTTTAGTCAGTAAGAGTCTGAGACTCTCTCACCGCTGCTAACCCACAGCGGGAGGATCATTTGATGATTTTTGATGTCTTAAAAATAAAGACATGCTGAAACCTCATATTGGTTAAATAATAAACTAGTTTAATTAAGCTCTTACAACAAGTTTTCATATAAAATTACAGCGGTAGAAAAAAACAATCTACCTCCTGAAATTATGAAAGAAGTCATGGATAATGTGCATCCCAATGACACTGATTCAAAAATCGCCACGAAGATTCGTAAAGGTAAGAAAAACAACCTTTTGAATTAATAGCTGTTATTTTAGAACTGTTAATGTCCTAATAACCTACATATTTTCCCAATAGATAACGAGATTCAATCAAATAGCATTACAAACAATGCTAGCCATATTTTGATCTGGTCAAGGAGTCCTAACCAATAATATTTTTCTGTAGGTATAATACGTTAGTCCTGTGCGTTTATATTTCTAGCGGTGGCGAAGAGGTATGTGACACCTACAGTAGCAAATGCTGTTCTCGCTGATGCAAGCAAGGGCGACAACAAGTCCGCCATAATGAAGAATGTACGAAAAGGTTTGTTCAACACTAACCTACTTTCTTATACTTACACTAATATAAGAAAATCCTAACTTTATTTAATTTCGCTTGATTTATAGCCAAAGCTTTTTCTTATTATTCTCAGTATGGTGTTTCTGTTTTATAAGAAACTTCTTTATCTATTTTAGCGGTAGCAAAAGGCCAGTTGCCAGCAGACGTTATGGATGACATAGTCGCCGATCTTAAGCCTGGGGACACAAAAAAGCAAGTCTTGGCGAAGGTTCAAAAAGGTGAGAGCGTCTATCATAACAGGTCATTTTAAATGTAATCTAAATCAATTTCAAAAAAGTTACTGCTCTTCATATCAAAACTAGCTTCCGGACGCGGCTTCACCCGGATCCCGAGATAATTTGTTTTCCGTAACTGGATGATGACAAAAACTATACTATGTCCTTCTCTCGGGTCTAACCCACCTTCCCTCTAATGTTCAACTATACTACAACTAGAGGTATATAGATGTTTTTGGTCTTAACTTTGATCCAAGGTCCTAATTTCAGCTATCGAAAAGAGGAAGATGGAACCGAAAGCAATAGATGAATTAGTCGACGATCTGCGTCCAATGGACGAAAAGTCTGAAGCTTTGAAGAATTTGCGTAAAGGTAACTGAAGTTAACCTTACCTTATTTCAGCCACATTAACTTAACGGATAGGTACACAAATACAAAGCTTAGAAGCAATTTATTTTAAAAGAACGTATTTGGGATATCGAGTGACATATTAATGAACATATGTTGTGGTGTATTTACAGCGGTACGCGAAGGACAAATGGAACCAGCGGTTATGGACGATGTAATGGCCAACTTGAAGCCTGGTGATCATAATTCTGTTATTCTCAAGAAAGTACAAGAAGGTAAGGCTAAGATACTTACTTATTTTCGCTCCCTTTTTGAGATAGTACGGCAAACAATTGACGACTGGTACGGAGGATGACGTCGAATCGCGCGACTTTTGTTTAATGTTTGATGGTCCCAATTATTTAAGCTTATTTGATATGTTTTACAGCGGTAGCTAAAAAGCACGTGTCACCATCCGTCGCAAGCAAAATGCTAGAAGATCTAAAACGCGCAGAAAATAAAGAAGCTGTCATTGATACCGTCCGGAAAGGTAAATCTACGTAAACTCAATTTAAAACTTATTATGATCTTTTAATAAATATATTGTACTAGCTGTTCCCCGAGGGAACTTCATTGATAAAATGTAGGTACCTGACGTACGGCACCCAGGTTGGAACAAGCAAAAATCCTCTTTTTAATATTTTGAGTGTAATTATAAAAGTAATAATAAGTATTAAAAATAAAAATAAAAGTAATAATAAGTAATAAGTATTAAAAATTATAAAAATATGATGTAAACAATTGTTTACATCATATTTTTACTTGTATAAATTGTATTTTACAATCTATAAATTACATGAAGCTTGATTTACGATACCATTGTCCTCCTAAACCCAAATACCCATATATTTATTAATATTAGTACTAGCTGTATGAATCACGGCCAACACTTTTTACCTCAATATTAAATACTTCCCAGAATTATTAGATATAAATAATTTTATTGAATATTTTCAAACCTATTTTTTGCGTAAAAACTGTGTTATAAGTAAAATGTTATATTTTAGCGGTCAACAAGGGACAGTTACCAGCCGCTGTTATGGAAGATATCCTCGCCGATGTAAAGCCTGGTGATAAAAAGGCTATAGTCGAGAAGAAAGTCCGTAGAGGTTAGATATTACTTTGAAAAAAATCTTGCTATTACTAAAAACTGTCGAAAATATGTGTCTCGGATGTAATAACCTAACTGCCAAAATTGTGTACTAAAACACACAAAAATATAACATTAATCAGATTATCACTTAACTATAATATGTAATTAAATTATAGCTATTGAAAAGAGAAAACTGCCCCCCGGTGTAATGAAGAATGTAGTAGCCCCTTTGGAACCTGATCATAAGGCCGAAGCTTTAAAGAAAATTCGTGAACGTAAGTACAGTGTCTTATAAATTTTACAGCACATTTCCAAAGGAAAACTATTAGGACCACAAATAGTTAGTGAAAGTTCACTTTATAAAATGTATTGCACACAATAGGTCATAGAAAAAATTGTAGAAAACTTATCATTTTTGCCACTCCAAGTTGTCAATTAGCCAGACAAAATGCCTAAAGTAATATGTGTGATGATTGTTCTGAACAATTGAAACAATAATTTAATTAAACCTCTGCAGAGGTAGATAAGGGTCAGTTGTCGAAAGCTGTAGTTGAAGATTTGGAAGGAGATATCAATCCTGATGATAGCAAGTCTGAGGTTATGAAGAAGGTTAACAAAGGTATGTAACTATACGGTATCGTTGCTACTAGGAAACTCAAAAACGTCTGAAACCTTCTAGATGGTAATACGTAGGTAAGGAAGAAAACTACATGTGACGAAATATATTATATTAAGAATAAGAATAAGAATAAGAATAAGAATCATTTATTTGCCAAATGTAGGTACACAAATTAGCTGGAAATAATATTTTACAACAGTCCCGATACATTTTGCCTTACGGCGTGCAAATTTGTTTACATTGTACAATTTGTTTACAATTCTAAACATACAAAATTGCTCAAACAATACGAAAAAAATAAATAATTAAAACAAAAATTAGACTATAGGTACATATTTCAACAAATCATCAATCAATACACAAATCAAACAAATTAAATCCTATACGAATGTCAACAAGATTATACATATTAAGAATTTTATTACTATAGACAAAAAAAAAAATATATAAGTATTGCAAAATTTGAACATTATAATAAATTATTACAATAAATCTTTGTCACTAAAAAAATCTTTAATTGAGTAGTAACACTTATCAATGAGTAGTTTTGTCAACTTTTTTTTAAATACTGAGGTAGGTAAATCTTTTAGATACAAAGGTAGTTTATTATATACAATTATATTCGGAAAGAGTTTTGATAAATTTTAATAAATGGGATATAAAGTATATCTTATGAAGGAACACGACGGTTTTTAGTCAGTAAGAGTCTGACACTCCCTCACCGCTCCTAACCCACAGCGGGAGGGGTCATTTGATGATTTTTGACGTCGGAAAAAAAAAAGACACCAATGACTAGGAAAAGGTGAAGGAAAACATCTTGAGGAAACCTGGACTATAAAGTCTTAAATCACCAACCCGCAGTGAGCAAGCGTGGTGATTGTGGTGCGTTGGTGCTCAATCCTTCTCCTTGTGAGAGGAGGCCTGTGCCCAGCAGTGGGACGATAAAAAAAGGCTGTAACAGTAACAGTAACATTAAATGGAATTATTCGTTCATTAGAAGTATTGATAAACTGTTAGTTAAAATGTTGCAGCAATTGCAAAGAGACACATAACGAATGCAGTGGCAGAAAATGTACTTGCTGATGTCAAAAAAGGTGCTAATAAGGCAGCCATCTTGAAAAGGGTTCAGAAAGGTAAGTTAAAGATGAAGTACCTTCTTACAAATAAGTAGTTTTTTTACTAAAAAACTTACCTTAATTGCAAAACTATGATTGTAGCACTTATTTCCGATAAATACAACATTGTTATTTAAACTAAATAATTATTTTAGCTGTTGACAAAGGCGAAATGCCACCCTCTGTCTTACAAGAGATCAAAGCCGATTTGAAGCGCGGTGACAGAAAGTCTGACGTTTTAAAGAAAGTTCGTAAAGGTAAGCCTTTTCTTTAACGACGGCAAAAATCATCCCGCTGACGGTAAGCCTCACGCAATACAATTTCAAGTGTATGTTACTTTTAAAAGGCTGACAGTTTAAACTGGGACCGATGTAAAGCCTCGTGATAAAAAGGCTGTTGTTGAGAAAAAAAAACGAAATTATTAGTTAATAACGTTGAAAAAATCTCGCTATTGAATAAAAACTTCTTCATAGGCGTTTGACGCACTTTCCTCATTCTATTTCTTTGACTCGTGAAAATATTACCCCAATATAGCATTACTCAGACCATCAACTTAACTATATTAATAAATTGCAGCTGTAGAAAAGAGAAAACTGGCCCCAGGTGCAATGAAGAAAGTTGTAGCTCCTTTGCAACCTGATCATAAGGCCGAAGTTTTAAAGAAAATTCATGAAGGTAAGTACATTCAAAAGTAAAACTATTAAGAGCACAAACATAGTTGAAATAGTGAAAGAGCACTTTAAAAAGTTTTTATTGCATGCTAAAAGAAAAAGTCAAAGAAAAAGTTGTCTTATTATTTTTATCGAAAACTTTAGCTACTTCAAGTCGTCAATGAGGGTTTTCTAAAATGGCGTCCACGAGGTGGCAGCACCGAGTCGTCAGGTCCAGGTAACTGTCAAAGTGCTTATCTTTACTATGAATAGTGAACGATTTTAGTGTTTTTTTTTTATTTTATTTTATAATTAAAGCACTGCATTATTGTTTTACTATTGCGGTTGAGTAAATAAAAAAAACTAAATCATATTGTGTTAACAAATTTTTCAACAAGCTTTTCCTTAGTACCAGTGACTTTTGCACCCTCTCTCTTAGCTCAATTTTTAGTTCGGAAACCTTATTCTGACCGTAGTCCATAATAAAATCAATAACACTTCCAATATAACAGAATTTCAATAAACAATAAGTTCGGACCCTACAATTCCATACTATTTGACAGCTGTTTGGACCAGACGCATACGTGGCGCCACCCTGTGGCAGAAAAAATTGAGAAGACCCTCATTAGCCAGAAAAAAAGCTTTAAGTAATATGTTTGATGTTAATTCTGAACAATTGACACAATCTTTCAATTAACCCTTTACAGAGGTAGATAAGGGTCAGCTGTCAAAAGCTTTAGTTGAAGATTTAGAAGCAGATATTAATCCTAGTGATACTAAGTCTGAAGTTATGAAGAAGGTTAACAAAGGTATGTAATTAAATGGTAATATTACTAGAGCGAAATTAAAAAACGGCTGAAGCCTTTTAGGTAATGCGTAGGTAGTAGTAGATAGGTAAGTAAGAAAACTAAATCTGACAAATATGTAAGCGTCAGGAGTTCCTGCACTATCTAAAATATATTATATTCGAAAAGAGTTTGTATGAATATTGATAAAACTATAAGTTATATATTGCAGCGATTGCAAAGACACACGTAAAGAATGCAGTGGCAGAAACTGTACTCGCTGATGTCAACATAGGGACTAATAAGGCAGATATCATGAAAAGGGTCCAAAATGGTAAGGAAAATATGAATTACAATTAAGTAGCTATTAGTTTATATTAGAGGAGAGAAGCATTAAAACAATAATAAATAATTTATCCTTATTAACATTTCAACATGCAAATCCCCGATATTATCCTTGAACTAGACACTATTATTTTATACCTACAAACTTTAGAATTTTACCTTAATTGCCAAGCTATGATTGAATACAATATTGTTATTAAAATAAATGAATTATTTTTAGCCGTTGACAAAGGCGAACTGCCACCCTCAGTGTTAGAGGAGATCAATGCCGATTTGAAGCTCAATGACAAAAAATCTGATATTTTAAAGAAAGTTCGTAAAGGTAAGACTCGCGCACAAAGAATTTCCAATGTTTTACAATTTAAGTGGAACCGATGTAAAGCGTCGTGATAAAAAGCTTGCTGTCGAGAAGAAAGTCGGTCAAGGTTAGATATCATGTAGAAAAAATTCTTGCGATTGCTGGAAAACTTCAAAGGCGTTTGATGATTTTTTGGGCCATGGACGAGTACTCATCATCAGCATCTCAGCCATAGGATATCCACTGCTGAACATAGGCCTCCCCCTTAGATCTCCACAGATACCTGTTGTAGGCGCTCGTGAAAATAGATGTAGTGACCCATAGGCCATAATGACCCCACTACTAAAATTGTGTATCAAACCATAATAAAACTAAGTCATTTTAGAGGAAGTATAAATGAGACCATCATACTTAACTAAAGTGATAAAATTACAGCTATAGAAAAGAAAAAACTGCCCCCCGGTGTAATGAAGAATGTAGTAGCCCCTTTGAAACCTGATCCTAAGGACGAAGTTTTAAAGAAAATTCGTGAACGTAAGTACAATTGGTAAAGTGGCTTATGAATTTCATGGCATATTTCAGAAGGAAAACTGATAAAACACAAACCAGTTAGTGAAATTGCACTTTAAGGGTATTTATTGCATACATACAATAGGTCAAAGAAAAAGTTCTGTCTCCAAGTTGTCAATTAGCCAGAAAAAATGCTATATGTATGATGGTAATTCTAAATAATGGAAACGATCTTTCAATGAACCCTTTCCAGAGGTAGAAAAGGGTCAGTTGTCGAAAGCAGTACTTGAAGATTTGGAAGGAGATATGAATCCTGGTGATAGTAAGGCTGAGGTTATGAAGAAGGTTAACAAAGGTATGTAATTAAATGCTATTGTTACTAGTGCGACACTCAAAAATTGCTGAAGCCTTTCAGGCAATGCGTAGGTAAGGAAGAAAACTAAATATGTAACTGCGTCAGTAGTTCCTGTACCATCCAAAAAATATTATATTCAGAAAATGTTTGTTCGTGTTTTTATAAAGGGGATTATTACTTTAGGTATTTGAAGAATTGATAAAACTTTGAGTTAAAATGTTGCAGCAATTGCAAAGCGGCACATACCGAATGCAGTGGCAGAAAATGTAGTTGCTGATGTTAACAAAGGTGCTAAGAAGGCAGATATCATGAAAAGAGTTCAGAAAGGTAAGAAAAATATGAAGTAACTTCTTAAAATTAAGAAGTAATTCGTTCACAATTCTAAATAATTAATATAAAACAATACTAAATAATGTATCTTTACTAACATTACAACATGCGAATCCCCTATATTCCTTCCTTAAACTAGACAATATCATTTATACCTACAAAACTTTAGAACTTTACTTTAATTGCCAAACTATGATTGGAACAGATATTGCCAATAAATACAATATTGCAATTAAAATTAATGAATTATTTTTAGCGGTTGACAAAGGCGAACTGCCACCCTCTGTCTTAGACGAGATCAAAGCCGATTTGAAGCGCGGTGACAAAAAGTCTGATGTCTTAAGGAAAGTTCGTAAAGGTAAGCTTCAGGCACAAAGAATTTAAAGTATTTGTTACTTTTAAAAGATTGACAATTTAAAATGGAACTGATGTAAAGCGTGAAGATAAAAAGGCTGTTGTCGAGAAAAAAGAAAAATGACTATTACTCAAAAAGTTCATAAAATCTTTTGATGCTTTTTCCTCATTCTATTTCTTAGACGCGTACTAGACTCATTAAAATATTATCCCGAATGTAATAAGCCCACTGTCAAAATAGTGTATTAAACCATAATAAACCTCAATCAATGTAGCAGTGAATGCTGCTATATCATACTATATATATATGCATCATACTTAACTATGACAATAAAAATTGCAGCTGTAGAAAAGAAAAAACTGCCCCCCGGTACAATGAAGAAAGTAGTAGCTCCTTTGGAACCTGATCATAAGGAAGAAGTTTTAAAGAAAATTCATGAACGTAAGTACAGTGGGTACAGTGGCTTATGGAATTTACGATATATTTCTAAAGGAAAACAGTCAAGACCACAAACTTAGTAAAAGTGCACTTCAGCGGTATCAAAAATCAAAACTCATTTATTCAAACTTGGTTGCAAAACAGCACTTTTCGAACGTCAAAAAAGAAATTACAAAAGACAGCCCCCAAAACGCCCAACCTTCACCACTTCTTATGTGTAGAAAGATTCCTAAGGGTGGAAATATATTTTTACATACAAAAAGTAAAAGAGTTGTGTCTTAACATTTTTATCGAAAACTTTAGCCACTCCAAGTCGTCAATTAGACAGAAAAAATGCTTAAACTAACATCTATGATATTAATTGTGAACAACGGACACAATCTTTCAATCACAGAGGCAGATAAGGGTCAGTTGTCGAAAGCAGTACTTGAAGATTTGGAGGAAGACATTAATCCTGATGATAGCAAGTCTGAGGTTATGAAGAAGGTTAACAAAGGTATGTAATTAAATGCTATTGTGACTAGTGTGAAAAGCTTTTTAGGTGGCGTAGATAAGGACAACAAACTAAATCTAACAAGTATAATCAGCAATTCCTACACCTTGCAAAAAATATTATATTCGAATAGAGCTTGTATGAATATTGATAAAACTTTGAGTTAAAATGTTGCAGCAATTGCAAAGAGACACGTAACGAATGCAGTGGCAGACAAAGCACTTGCTGATGTTAACAAAGGTGCTAATAAGGCAGATATCATGAAAAGAGTTAAGAAAGGTAAGTTAAAGATGAATTACAATTAAGTAGTTGACATAAGAGGAGAGTGGCAGTAAAACATTAACATGCAAATCCCCGATATTATCCTTAAACTAGACACTATTATTTATGCCTATAAAACTTTAAAATTTTACGTTAATTGCTAAACTATAATTGTAACACTTATTGCTGATATACAATATTGTAAATAAAATTAATGAAATATTTTTAGCCGTTGACAAAGGCGAACTGCCGCCCTCCGTATTAGAGGAGATCAATGCCGATTTGAAGCTCAATGACAAAAAATCTGATATTTTAAAGAAAGTTCGTAAAGGTAAGCCTCATGCACAAAGAATTTCCAGTTTTGTACAATTTAAAATGGAACCGATGTAAAGCGTCGCGATAAAAAGCTTGTTGTCGAAAAGTAAGTCCGTAAAGGTTAGATATCATGTAGAAAAAATTCTTGCGATTACTGGAAAACTTCTTCAAAGGCGTTTGATGATTTTCTGGTCCATGGACGAGTACTAAACTCGTGAAAATAGATGTAGTGACCCATAGGCCATAAGACCTCACTGCCAAAATTGTGTATCACACCATAATAACACTAAGTCATTGTAGAGGTAGTATAAAATGAGACCATCATACTTAACTAAAATAATAAAATTGCAGCTGTAGAAAAGAGAAAACTGCCCCCAGGTGTAATGAAGAATGTAGTAGCCCCTTTGAAACCTGATCATAAGGACGAAGCTTTAAAGAAAATTCGTGAACGTACGTCTTACAATTTTTATCGAAAACTATAGCCGCTCCAAGTCGTCAATTAGCCAGAAAAAATGCTTTAAAGAAATATGTATGATGTTAATTCTAAATAATGGACACAGCTCTCAAGATTTAATGCACCCTTTTCAGAGGTAGATAAGGGTCAGTTATCGAAAGCAGTACTTGAAGATTTGGAGGAAGATATGAATCCTCAAGATAGCAAGTCTGAGGTTATGAAGAAAGTTAACAAAGGTATGCAATTAAATGGTATTGTTACTGGTGCGAAACTCAAAAACGGCTGAAATCTTTCAGGCAATGCGTAGGTAAGGAAGAAAGCTAAATATATAACTGCGTCAGTAGTTCCTGTACCATCCAAAAAATATTATATTCAGAAAGAGTTTGTTCGTATTTTTATAAATAAGATTATTAATTTAGGTATTTGAAGTATTGATAAAACTTTGAGTAAAATGTTGCAGCAATTGCAAAGAGACACATACCGAATGCAATAGCAGACAATGTACTTGCTGATGTTAACGAAGGTGCTAAGAAGGCAGATATCATGAAAAGGGTCCAAAATGGTAAGGAAAATATGAATTTCAATTAAGAAGTTATTAGTATACATTGGAGGAGAGTGGCAGTAAAACAATAATAAATAATTTATCCCTATTAGCATTCCAACATGCAAATCCCCGATATTATCCTTAATCCAGACACTATTATTTATGCCTATAAAACTTTAGGATTTCGTCTTCATTACAAAACTATGATTGCCGATAAATACAATATTGTAATTAAAATTAATGAATTATTTTAGCCGTTGACAAAGGTGAACTGCCACCCTCTGTCTTAGACGAGATCAATGCCGATTTGAAGCTCGGTGACAAAAAGTCTGATGTCTTAAAGAAAGTTCGTAAAGGTAAGCCTTCGTCATCATCAGTCTTTTCTATTGGCCACAAGTCTATAAGTAACGCATATGAATACTAGAACACATGAATATGAGTAATTTGCTGAGCATAATATGTATTGATGCAAATAATACTTAGTATTGATACAAAACTATAGCACCATTAGTTCATTTCACCAGGGACTTCAACGAACAGATAATTTAAGATGTATGTTACTTTTGAAAGGCTGACAATTTAAAATGGAAACCGACACTTTCCTTGTTCTACATCTCTATTTATTTAATATATAAAAATGAATCGCAAAATGTGTTGGTAAGCGCATAACTCAACAACGCCTGGACCAATTTGGCTAATTTTTTTTTTGTTGTGTTTGTTATTGTCAGGAGAAGGTTCTTATGAAAAAAAAATAGGGTAAAGTAGAGAAGTCAGTTGACGGGAGCGAAGCCACGGGCAAAAGCTAATTTAATATAATAATACAACTCTGTCAATATATTCTTATTACATTTTATCAGAACTAGCTATCGATATTTGTATGCTATTTACAGCTATAGATAAGAAACGAGTGTCACCCACTGTAATGGCTGATTTGGCCGGTGTTGAGCAGCCCGTAGGAGATCAGTCTGATCCCATGAAGAACATTAAAGAAGGTTTCATCACTTTCATTCATAATACATTCTAGTTATTACGAGAGAGAGAAGCTCTTATTGTATCCTTAAGTTAAATAATGGATAATCAATGCTAACATAATCACTGTCTTGGCATCTCGAGACTTTATACGTTTTAAAACCCTTACCATCATCATATAAAATGGCCGAAACATTTTAGAAGATGCTGTACAAAATCTTAAAAACGCAACTGATTTTATTTCAATAGCTATCAAGAATGGAGAACTAGAGCCGGCTGTCATGAATGATGTGATGGCTTCTGTAAAACCTGGGGATACAAAGTCTGAGGTTATGAAAAAAGTTCGCGCAGGTAGACCGTTCTAATATTATCAGTAGAAACTCTCGTACGAATAATGTACAGACGCCAGGATACCAAGCTGTGCCAATGTGACTTTCTGTAACCGATTTTCAACTTTATCACTTAATTATAAGGTTCAATGTAGATAGGATTTTTTTATAGATTAAAGGAGCTAGTTCTGTTCCCAGTTCCTTTTCGATTTACACACATATTATAAGAGAGACTAATGTTTTATTGTAGCGGTAGCCAAGAGGTATGTCACACCCGCTGCGATGGAAGATGTACTCGGTACTGTAAAGCCTACAGACAATAAGAAACAAATTTTGAAGAAAATGCGTAAAGGCAAGTACCTGTATAACGTATTGTAAAAACATACATAGAATATTGGACTTTGTTTAATTCATCTGTGCTTAATTAATGATTCTATGATATTAAAGCAAATGTCGATTTTAGCGGTCGCCAAAGGTCAGGTACCCAAATCCGCGATAGATGAGATTGAGAAGAATGTAAAATTCATTAAAGACCCGGAAGAAGTAATGGAGGAGGTCCGCAAAGGTAAGTTGGAAACTGTATGCTCAAGAAATATTTCACACAAATGTCATCTAACTCTAAAAGATAGATTTTGAAATATGTGTTTGGTTGAATGTGATTCATGCAGTAATCAACTTATGCTCGAAGAATTACATGGCTTACCTAATTGCCTATTGATTTTATGCAGTGCCTGTCTTAGGTCTAGGCGATGAAGTATATGTATATAATTATAACATTGTAATCATTAAAATACCTACTTATCATTTAATCAAACATAATGGAAATACACGGGAAAACTTTGATAATATAATTAGCGGTAAATCATAACAAATATATATTCCAAATATAGCTGTGATATCGATACTGCTAATGTGAAGAGGAAAATGAGAATTCAACATTTACCTAAAATAAAATACAATAAATAGAGATCGGAGATCTTCTAAATCTGTCGGATGACCACAACCTTATGGTACCTACATGATTATGGAGAGATTTATAAGATCCTCTTTTTTTTAAGAATGAGCTTAATCGATTGCTTTCAAACAATGGTAAAATGATATGTATTATTATTATCACAGGCTTAGAAAAGAAACAAGTGCCACCAGCAGTGATGAAGGAGATAAGGCGCAAAAGCGATAGGTCCCCAATCATGACGAAGATTCAAGAAGGTAAGATTACCATCATATCACTTTTACCAGGAACGCCGGATACTTTGGTTTACATTGAAGATACTTTCTAAGTATATCTTGGACACCAATTAATGTGTTTCGAATGGCACCTTAAACTGTAGGTCCCGGCTATCAGTGAACATCCTCGGCAGTCGTTACGGGTACTCAGAAGCCAATAAGTCTGACAACTAGTCTTTCCAAGGGGTATTGAGTTGCCGAGTATCTGGGTTGAGGAGGTCAGATATGCAGTGGCTCCTTGGAAAACACTGGCACTCAGATGCGTCCGGTAAGACTAGAAGCCGACCCCAATGTAGTTGGGAAAGGCTCGGAAGATGATGACATTGAAGATCCAACACACAGATAACAATATATGTATTAAAACTATTTGTCCTTGGAGGTTATTTTTATACACTTATGGTTTTAAATTAGTAAGATCCAAAAATATATTTTAAGCATTAGTAAAATAAGCAAAGCAAATCATTTTAGCATTGAAGAAGAAGAAGCTGTCAGCGTCAGTAATGGATGATATAGCTGCCCATATGGGTCCAGGAGAGAAAAGAACTGAAGTCATGAAGAAAGTCCGCCAAGGTGAGACCAGTAGCTTGGGTTGACATAACTGACTAGAGGTACGTACATGATTTCAATGTGTTTATTGTAAGCAATCATTATCGAAAACAATTCGCGGTTCGATGTATATACAGCAGTAAATTTGCGGTCAGTAAGTATTTTATTTCCGGGTGTTTTTGAGGAAATAACACATAAAATATAAATGAAATAATATTTTGATGAAATGTCACGTTCCATGCCTAATTTATAACAGGCAGTAGATTCAATATTTCGGTAGGCTGTAACAGCTTTTTACTATGTAAGAATATAAATTAGTAACCTCTTGAAAACTTCAGTAGTCCATATTTATTTCTCTATCATTGAGTTATAACCACATTATACTCATAAATTAAACAATTCAGCATACATCTTTACATTCCATACCAAAACATGTAAACGATTTTTTAATTTGCTTTAATCACATATTACAGAAAACTGTGTCCTTTCATATATAAATAAATCGGTATGAATGATTCACATTGCCATTTCAGCCGTGGAAAAGGGTCGTTTGACTGCATCTACTTTGTCAATGATAAGAGACATAGATGAAGCCAAACAATCAAAAGATATGGATAACGTCCTCAATGAACTTGGTCAAAATACTGCAACGAAGTCCGATGTTATCAATAAGCTACGTTTAGGTAAGTCAAGTGATTATAACCACAACTGAAAGCTACACATGGATTGTAAAATGTATAGACACGAAAACTGGGGCACCCCGCCAAGACGCAAGCAGAACAAAAGCACCTTTTTATCTAAGCTCTATAATGAAAACAAAAATGATGCAAACAAATTCATAAATGACGGTAAAACGGTAAATTTGATTTCAGCTGTAGATAAAGGTCAGATGCCGAAATCTGTCTTGAACGACGTAATCAAAAGTCTCGAAACCAAAGATGGGAAAGCTGAAGCTATTGAGAAAGTCCGAAAAGGTACTACTTAAACAAAATCTCTTATATTGTTGACAGATACAAATATTTTGGAAGCCGACCCCAACGTAGTTTGGGAAAAAGCCTCGGAGCAAATATTTTCGATTTAAACGTGATGATTGCTTAGTTACAATTCAAAGGGTTCGCAAGATTTCTTAAGAGCTACTAAGCATGATTTTAATATACCTATATATTTTCAACTTATTTTCAGCTATAAGAAAACGCCAATTACTTCCAAAGATAACAAAAGTCGTAAGAATTAGATGCGGCGACGTACTCAGTCCCAGTGAAATTAAAATGATTAAAGATGGTAATTCTTATTGTAAAACTAGCTCCTGCCAACGCTTTCACATCACATTTCAAAACATATACACGCAAATCACACAAAACGTGAAGGAAAACATCTTGAGAAAACCGGGACTATAAAGTCTGTAATCACTAACCCGCATTAAGCAAGCGTGGTGATTAATGCTTAATCCTTCTCGGTGTGGCCTGTACCTAGCAGGCGGACGATAAAATGGCTGTATCGCTAACAGTAAATCAGTCAATAACTTTCAATGTTTTTTTTCTTAGCGGCGAAGGCAGGAGAAATTTCACCATCTGTGATGAAGATAATTATGAAGAAAAACAATGAATTTAATTTCGATGTGAAGAAGGAATCGCCCATAAAAAAGATTTTCAAAAAGAAAAAGGATAAAAGAGTAATCATCGACAAGACAGATATAATGGCTTACGTTAAAGGTGCTGACACGGACGCACAAGTTATAAGGAGAGTGCGAACAGGTAAATGTAACATAACGCTTGCAACTCCTACAATATACTTATTTGTTGAGGATATAGTATATCCTGATCGTTGGAATCTGCCTTTTTCCTTGATGGAGATATGTTAAATAGAGTATATAATGAGTATATATATGTCGAGTGTAAACTATAGGAACTTCCTGGGTGTGGTATTATGGGCGTAGTATTGAGTATCATTTAGAAATTAGTTTCTTATTTATAACTCTGAAGTCTTAAATGACTGTGTTTCCATTCGTCATTTTCAAATATGCCATGACATGTAACAATTTTTTCTACATTTTCAGCAATAATGCAAGGCGACATATCACCGTCAGTCATGAAATTGTTATTAAACAAAGATAATGCTGGTATTATATTTTCGGATGAAATTGTACGTGCAATATTTCCACACACAAAGGGAAAAATTCAACCGTGTCGAAATACTTGTCAAAACGTTACAAGATCTAAAAGCTTAAAGACCACAGAAGCATCCATGATGCCCTCACTGAAACAAACGTTAAGCGAACGTCGTACAAACTGTGCTAACTACAACTTTTGTCCAGAACGCAAGACCAGAAGAAAAATTCCATTTTTTCCCGGTGCACCTACAGTAAATACACGGAATATTATGTTTGATGGCATGCCTAAGTACACAACGCAGACGGTGTTCACTGTCCAACAAACAGAAAACATGCTAACACCAAGATACGGAATAACTCACCCAGGCAAGTCATCCGCAACTTGTAAATGTGGAAGTGAAATTTGTAGAAAAGAATGGCTTAATATGAAATTGTCGAATATGAAACTGACAGAAAGTGAAGCGAGATTAATAGCTTGTGTATGTGGCACTAAGATGAGTGATTATGAGTCTAAAAAAATTCTTAATTCAATAGAAAAAGCTAAGAAAGCACAAATAATGCGAAAAGAACAACAACGGTTTAAAGAAGACATACAACAGAAAAATATACAAAAGAAGATAAACAAATTGAAGAAAAAGCAACAAATTGTAGAATTAAAGTACCGGATTAAGAAGAGGAAAATGGAAGAGAAAAGAAAGAGGAATTTAAAAAAGAGATGTAGTAAATTAGATGCTCCTTATCAGAAACACAGGAAAGAAATGGATAGACGCGCTTGGAAACAAGTTAGAGAAAGGAAGGATTTATCACGCAGTGCGCTGGCAGCTGAATCAGCATTAGACGCGGGCACCTTCAGCGTGCGAGCTATTTTGAAATTCATAAAATTGACGTGTGCAGCACTCAGGCATCCTAAAGACAGCTATCATGATTTAAAAACAGCCTTAAAGGACCCATGTTGCTCTGTGCGAAAGTTGCGGCAGTTTTGTGACGATGAAGGTATTTACGAGCCAGCTGCAAGAATCAAACATAGAATAGGTTTCGTTACAGAAAAACTCAAGAAAAAGAGAAGGAGACCAGTTAATTTTGGATGTAACCTTTATATGGCATCTCGAAATAAAACGCCATGTTTATGGGTATTTTACGCTTGCCCATGGTTTTACCCTCAGTGTATCAGTTTGCTTTCAGGTCTTAGAAATTTTTCTCGTATGTTAATGTTAATGCTAGCGTTTATTGTATGGAGTCCGTGTTTATTCTGTTTTTGTCCTACCTGTTTGAAAGTACGATGACTGAAACAAGAATTTTGGTGAAGTTTTGTTAAAGCAAATGAATCGATCTTTACAAAAAGTGCTTTTTGTTTTATACTACCAAGTTTATCCCCGTTTCACCTCCCGTTCCTAGATAAAATTTAGCTAACATAAATTGAGGATAATGTGCCATTTGAATTCGAGTTTTTTTAAGTGTTTTTCAATTTAATGGATCATGTGGATGTTTTTTACAAAAAAAAAATACGTTGGTCTACCACTGGATATCATCTCCACTGCTATTTTTAACATAACTCCCGTCATTCACCAATTGTATTGAACCATTCTTATTTGATTATGAAAGGGTATATTCTTATTAAAGGGTATATATACTCCCGAAAGGTCTCATTGCCATTAGGGTTTAGGTTCTGATGATGGAAACCCTGAGAAATAGAGTGCAATTCTTGAAAATTGTAGGTATACACAGAGCAAAATATGACACTTAGCTGTATGTTTGATAACACTACAAAACATGAAGGTTTAGAGGTGATGATGGAGACGGGAGAGAGCCGAGGGAACTTCCCCTTTATTAGGTACCTCGAACCAGAACTTTAAACGAAGATGTGTATTAACAGCCATTAGGGGTTAAAAGATAAAGAGGAAGAACAATTCAGTACCTTACCGATTTATTTCACCGAACAAGTGTTTGAGCTTATTTCATTCGTATTGATGAGATCTTTTCAACAATAATTGCAACCAGCTAAACCTAAAGAAACGTTCGCATGTTGCTATGACAAACTTCATAGTAGAATTATATTTTGTTAGTTAAAGAAAAAAATACCGTGACTTTGCGTGACATGTTTTGTCACATTTATTTTTAGAGACATTCGCTGTAATGTACTAAGTATATTTTAAGAGAAATATATTTCGATATTAATATTATGAATCTTGATATTGATTGGAGAAATTAGTTTTACTTGCGTTCAGAACGCGGTATATCACCTATCACACAGTCTGGGTGCCATCATGAATTATCCAAAAATAACGACAAAATATTATTTAGATTAACTGGTAAGATCCATTATTTTATTGATTTCGTTTCCTTCTCTTATCAATTGGGAATAGCATATTTAGCACAGGTTTTTTTTTTCAGAAATATATTGCTGATGTCAATGATAAAATTTGAGGGTGGAGGAAAGTAGTATGTAAGACCTATCATAAATTTTTCGTATGATATGATATAAGTTGCTTAGTTACCATAACTTTTGCAAGTTGAAGCCAGGGAAGCGGGCAACTGCTGTGGCAGACTTATAATGCAAGTTATGGACGGTATCTAAAGAAACAAGTACTCTATGAGACATTCTTTCATTGAATGTAAATTTTGTGTCGTTTACGATAAAGATGCCTAAAAGTCGCAGATTATGCCCAGAACGAGGACAAACATCAGTATGCAGAAAACTTCACAAAACAAGTACACAAGACGAACTTCAAGTGCACTTGGAGAGAAAATCTACAAGTGTATTGAGTTTCAAAAACGCAGCGGAATCAAAACCTGCACCACTGCGACGTAATGATTTAAAATCGTTAACTTACTTAAACAACAATTTAGCACATGAGAAAAACAACAAAAACAGTCTTCATCCGTTAAAATCATGTCTTTCCTCTCAAAAACAAGGGGCAAAGGCCAAGATGAGCGTAAAATTTTACTTCAAAAAGGACGACAACCAAACAAGTAGTCCTCATTCAATGTCTGCTCATAATTTAAATAAGACCATAACAAAACGAAAGAAATGTGACACAATGTACAATAAAAATATTGGGTCGAAAAGAGCAAATGTTTTATTTAATAGAAAGTATATGGTCGGTGACGTCGGTGGAATACAAGCAAAAGTAGATGCAAAGCAGCAATATGAGACCGAATCCAGGACTCAGTCAAATGTAACATCCGTGAAGAAATCATTGGCAAGGAAGATAAAAAATATGATCATCGAAAAGTCGAAACAGCTGTCAGACACAAGTTTAAGACATAGACATCGAAGAAAGTCAATTAAATTGAGATCGTACAGTAGTTATACTTCTATCTCAAGCTATGAACGGTTTAAACAAAAGTTGCAAAGCAGTCAGCTGAAAATTCCGATATTGGAAAAATCTAAAACAAAAAATATTTCGATCGGAAATGAGTTGTTGGCCGGATATTATCAATTAAGAGATAAACGAGGAAGGGCGCAACTAAATCACATGTTGCCAAATTTAAATACAGAAAGAAATATTCATCCACTCAGCAAACACTCGAACGATAAACATCAAATTCAACGTAACTTGCCAGAAAACTGTAACCATAAGGAAAGTGATTTGTCTGCAGTTGTTTATCAAGATATTTGTGTTACGGGAAAAACACTCAAACTGTGGAAAAATCACAGTGAATGTAAAAACAAACGTGTACTATCTATAAAAATTGGAAATCAATCCTCTGACAATTGCATCAAGTATTATTCTGATAAAGGGAATACACTAAGTCCTGTCATTAATTATAATACAATGCGTAATTTCCCGCGAACTAAAGACATATTTCAACAGAATCTTTTTAATGTGTTGATAAAACATGGAAAACAAAATTATAAAGGGGAACTAAAATCAATGAAAAAGAATAAGCAAGAAGGCTACGATCGCCGAGATGATTACGAAGACACTAAAATTCCACGAATAATAGAAAATAAGTCACGTGATAATAAGAAATACCTAAGTGTTGGACGAAAATCACGTAATGACATGTCAAATGAAAGCAATGAAAAATATAAAACTATTCCTTCAAATGTAACAAATTCGGATCTCATTATCAATCCAGGCATCGTTTTTACTAAAAAAAGAAAGCCAATGAAAGATTCGTCAAAAAGCAGAGGATTCTTTCTGCGCAATAAATCACGGCAAATTAAACGACCTCCGAATACTAAAGATTCTGTTAAGTTCCCTGTTCCATTAAACGATAAAATAACGACGAAAGACAAAAACGATGAACGCCCGGTAGAGAAATTAACTTCGCAGATAAATTCTTCCTCTAAGACACAAGCAATTGTAAAAAACGATAAGCGAATGCAAGTAATCAAAAGAAGCTTTAGACATAGAAGAGTAAGATCCGACTTTGAAACTAGTTTTAGCAAATCAGACAGCCTTAGAAGTATATACGAAAATCCTTATCAAATACCTTTCGCCGTGAAGGAGTACCTGTCAAAATTAATAAAAAAACTAAAATTAATGGCTCATGATGTAATAGACCCTAAGTCTAGTATGTGTACGTGTGAAAAATGTAATTGTAACAAATGTGATTTTAAACGAGATGCACCAAGTGAGCTTAAAGCAACCAGATCCCAAAATAAGTCTGATTCTGATGAAAAACATTCAAGTTTACCAGACACACATACCAGCTCTAATAAAGAGACCACGATTGGGCAAGAAAAATATCCGCTTTCAAAAATTTGTGAAAAAGCGTGTGACATACCTGGATGTAAAAGGGATACAAACTTTGAAAAGACAAGTCATAGTAAACTTGATCAGCAAAAGTCAATGCATGTTTATGATGGAAAAAAAAATTCTGATGTAGCTTTACAAACTCCCGCAGGAGCAATAAATAGTACTACACAAGCTGACGAACCTAATAAACTAATTGACAAACCTGATGAACCAATTTTCAAATTGGAAAAACGAATAAAGAAACCTGATAAACTAACTGGCAAACCTGATAAACCAACTGGCAAACCTGATAATGCAATTGTCAAATCTGATAAACCAATTGTCAAATGTGATAAACCAATTGTCAAATGTGATAAACCAATTGTCAAATGTGATAAACCAATTGTCAAATCTGATAAACCAATTGTCAAATCTGATGAACCACTTATCAAATCTGATGAACCAATTATGAAATCTGATGAACTAATTGACAAACCTGATAAACCAATTTTCAAATTCGAAAAACGAATAAAGAAACCTGATAAACCAATTGTCAAATCTGATAAACCAATTGCCAAATCACATAAACCAATTGTCAAATCTGATAAACCAATTGTCAAATCTGATAAACCAATAGACAAATCTGATGAACCAATAGACAAACCTGATGAACTAATTAAAACCAAGTCACAAAATTCACAAACTGAAGAAAATGATACAAAAAAATGGTGGCAAAAAGGTTTTGAAAAAATTAAATGCTTGTATAGACCGCAAAGCCGTGATTTTTCTAAAAAGAAATCGTCAAAATTGATTGGCAGAAAGTGTAAAAGAAATAAAAACAAAACCGAATCAAAACAATGCAATAAACAACCAACTGCAATAAAAGATCAAGTTGCAATAGAAAAAATATATGACAATGCAAGAAACGTCTCGTCATCTCGTGAGCACCCTAAATCGTCCATTAAATGTTCACCGTGTAATTTGGATAAACACCAGTCGCCAAAAGTTGGCTCTGATACATCAAAAACGGCTAAGAAAGGAAGAACAGAAAGTAATATATCAATGAAATCTGTATTAAAAAGATTAAAAAGAACTCGATCGTTACCCATCAAATTTCAAATGAAAAAACACAGTGGACTAGAATTGAAGACTGGCGAAAATAAGAAAATATTAATTAATTCTGGTAACCAAGTTGTACCGACTGATACATTTCAAAAACCTACTAGGAAACCGAAACATGATTCACAATTACATAAAACACCATCAGTATGTTGTCCATGCATTCATAAAGAAACTCCGAAAAGTCGATTTAATTTTTTTTCAAAAAAGCGGCATATACGAACACCATTAGTTAAACAGCCCAGTGTTGCTAAATATAGAAAAATCTCTGGGCCTCAAATTGGCATTACCTTCAAATTTGCCAAAGGCACTGGTGATCACGACTCTAAAGAAAAAAACGCTAAAGATCAACCTGTACCTATTTCTAAAAGTAAACAAAAATCTTTAACTAAACAAAAATCTTTAAGTAAAGAAAAATCTTTAAGTAAAGAAAAACCTTTAAGTAAAGAAAAATCTTTAAGTAAAGAAAAATCTTTAAGTAAACACATATCTTTAAGTAAGCATTCCGAGAAAAGATTGAAAACTCAAGAGAGAAGTAAATCTTTAAGTGGCCATCATCAGCTATCTGAAACTAAAATAAAAAAATCCAGTGATGCTAGAATAACGACATGTTCATGTGACTGCCATCTGAAGAAAGGTAAACAGGTTTGTAATAATTGTAAAAACACATGCTTAACAAAAGAGGAAAAAAAATTTTGGAAACTTTTTAATAGATTATGTGGACATCCCAAAATACGTGAACAATTGAGTATATCCGTTCCTCAATCAAAAATATTTGGCAAACAACACCGTTCTGAACAGCTTATAAGACGTTTGTCAGAAGGTATAGGCAGTGCAAAGAAATCCACTAAATGGACAAGTAGCCATCGTCTCAGTAAAAATCAACAAGCCAGTGAAAAACTTCCTAAGCATATTTCTAAAAGTACACATGTTGATTCTGAACTGAGCTCAAAGGCATACATCCGTAGGCAACTTACAAATTGTAAATGTTTTATTAAACGTAGTGATAAAAGTGTATCTGCAGACGCCTTTAAGAAGAAAGCTGTAAATCAAAAGACACAAACAAGTGTCAGAGGAAAAACGAAGGCAAAATCAATTAGGAGCGGCATGCGTTTAAAACTGAATAAAAATCAGATATGCAAATGCTTTCCTTTTAAACGTTCTGATAAATCTTCTGTGAACAACGAAGGTCAACAAGGTAGGGTTCACCATAAACGTAAAAAACGATTTTTTTTTAAAGACACTGATAAAAAATCTCTGATTGACCATCAAAAGCACTCTTTATCAAAACCGATTGATACTAGTCCTTTAATGAACAATCAAAAACAACCAAGTGGCGATCGCATTCAGCATGAGCATAAAAAGAAGTCTTTAACAAAACCGACTGATAATAGTGCTCTAATGAACAATCAAAACCAACCAAGTGGCGATAGCATTCAGCACGCCCATAAAAAGAAGTCTTTATCAAAACCGATTGATACTAGTCCTTTAATGAACAATCAAAAACAACCAAGCGGCGATCGCATTCAGCGTGAGCATAAAAAGCACCCTGTTTCAAAACCAACTGATACTAGTCCTTTAATGAACAATCAAAACCAACCAAGTGGCGATAGCATTCAGCATGCCCATAAAAAGAAGTCTTTATCAAAACCTATTGATTCTAGTCCTTTAATGAACAATCAAAAACAACCAAGCGGCGATCGCATTCAGCGTGAGCATAAAAAGCACCCTTTTTCAAAACCAACTGATACTAGTCCTTTAATGAACAATCAAAACCAACCAAGTGGTGATCGCATCCAGAATGCCCATAAAAAGAAGTCTTTATTAAAACCTGTTGAAAATAGTCCTTTAATGAACAATCAAAACCAACCAAGTGGCGATCGCAATCAGTATAAGCGTAGAAAGAACTTTTTATCAAAACCTACTGATAATAGTGGTTTAATGAAAAATCAAACTCAACCAAGTGGCGACAGCATTCCAAATGCGCATAAAAAGCACCCTTTATCAAAACCTACTGATTATAGTCCTTTAATGAACAACCAAAAACAACCAAGTGGCGATCGCATTCAGTATGAACATAAAAAGAACTCTTCATCAAAACCGACAGATAATAGTGCTTTAATGAACAATCAAAATCAACCAAGTAACGTTCGCAATCAGTATAAGCAAAAAAAGAACTTTTTTTCAAAGCTTACTGGTAAGAAACCTACTGATAATAGTGCTTTACCAAAACATCAAAATCTATCGATTGACGATCGCATTCAGTATGAGCAGAACAATATATTGTTTTCAAAACCTACTGATAATAGTGGTTTAATTAACTATCCAAATCAACCAAGTAACGCTCGCAATCGAGGTAAGCATAAAAAGGGCTTTTTTTCAAAGTTTACTGGTAATAAACTTACTGATAATAGGGCTTTAGTTAACTATACAAAGCAGCCAAGTAACGATCGGAATCAGGATAAACAAAAAAATAAATATTTTTTAAAACCTACTGGTAATAAACCTACCGACAATAGTGCTTTAGCGATATATCATAATCTAGCAAATGACGATCGCATTCAGTACGAGCATAATAGTATTATGTTTTCTAAACCTACTGATAATAGTGCTCTAATTAACTATCCAAATGAACCAAGTTACGATCGCAATCAGAATAAGCATAAAAAAAGATTTTTTTCAAAACGTACTGGCAATAAACCTACTGATAATAGTGTTTTAATGAACTATCAAAATCTATCGAGTGGTGATCGCATTCAGTATACAAAGAACTTTTTTCCAAAGTCTACTGGTAATAGGCCCACTGATAATAGTCCTGTAATGAACTATCTAACTCAATCAAGTGGTGATCGCGTTCCGTATCAAAAGAACTTTTTTTCAACACATACTGTTAATAGAGCTTTCATGAACTATGAAAATCCACCAAATGACGATCGCAATCAGAATAAGCATAAAAGTAACTTTTTCTCAAAGCTTACTAGAAATAAACCTACTGGTAATAGTGCTTTAATGAACCATCAAAATCAGCCAAGTGGCGATCGCATTCAGTCTAAGCGTAAAAAGCGTTTTTTCTCAAAACGTACTGATATCAACCACCAATATCAACAAAGTGACTCTCAAATTCAGGATAAGCCTAAAAAGGGACTATTTCGTCGTTCTGGTCGTAAACAAAAAAACCTCCGGCGTAAAAACGGCTTGCTTCCAAAACGTGTTAATAAACCTTTAGAAAAACATGTCAATTATGTACCTTTGGAAAAACATGTTAAGAATGTACCTTTGGAAAAACATGTTAAGAATGTACCTTTGGAAAAAGGTCAGAAAGTCCCTCATAAAAAGAAATTTAATTTATTGATGGGCAACCCTGATGACGTATTAAAAAAGACAAAAAAGAGAAAAGCCAAAGGAAAAAGAAAGAAACGTGGCTTATATCAGAATATAAAGGGAGGTGTGGCTACGTTTTTCCAGAAAATTGAAAAAGATTGTCGTCTCTTCTTGCTCACACTCAGATTGAAGCCATTTAAATGCATATACAAATTATGCCCGCATGCTTACCCATACTTGTTACATTCTTGTACCTTTCTTGGACAAGCTTTTCGTTTAATTCTCTATGCATTAGCTTTTTTAACTTGGTTGCCATGGCTGTTTTTGCTACCCATTTTGAGATGTATTATTTGCTTTTTATAGAATATAAATCATTTTAATTTAAAGGAGTTGTTTTATTTATTCTCGCTTCAAATATACTATTTTTGTTTTGTTGATTGGAGAATAGCATAAGGATCTATCTAAACTTAGGTAATCCTAATTTGTCGCCGACTGTAGACAGCTTCCGATCAATGACGCTGTTCGGTACTCCGTTCTGTTCTTCTTCTTCCTGCCCTGTTTCAGAGTTATTTAGAGTTAGCGCAATATTTTCTTTGCTTTCATTTTCCTCTGTTATGCTACTGCTCCACCTGCGTCTTAACGCGTTAAATTTTGGCATTACGCAGATGTGGCCAACGTTTTAATGTCAATTTATACTAATGGCAATATAAATAGCATTAAACGTTAAGCGATAACTCGGGTGTCGGTTTTTTGGACGCATCAAAGGGTTTTAGTGCGTAGCTTATAGCGCTAAGTGATGTTGGCTACATTAATGCCATCTCATTGCACGCATGCAAGGACGAGTGTAGATACTTTGTTTAAGTTGTAACTGCATTTTACGAGCACGGTAATGGAATGGTCAAATGAGAAAGCTTTAGTTTTTAGAATTATTTTGTGTGTCTGAGTTTAATCTCTTTAATGTATGTTAACGCGTTACTTCATGAGGGATTAACTCTTTGCGTAAGTGTAGCCAACACGCATTTTTAATGCAATAAGTAACGCGTAGTTGGCCATTGACATTAACGTTAACGCTAACGCAGGTGTAGCAGGAGCATTAGATGTCACAAAACATCTACTTCTTTTTTATTTGTCTTGTTACACGCAGTCACTGACCTCTATATTTACACACTAAGTTTGAGTATACAGGTCAGTGCACGCAGTCAATCCATCTTTTTCTCGGTCTACCTCTGCCTCTCCAACCTTTCACATTCATACATATTAACATACTCTTTGAACCATGCGTTTCACACCTCATCACATGCCCATACCTACCACGACAAACACTGAACTCTCATTTTTTCTCGGTAGCGCTGCTTTCAGGCTGCCTCTGTCATACTCATTCCTCACTTTATCCATCCTGGTCACTGTACACATCTTTCTCAACATTTTCATTTATGCTATATGCACTCTTTTCTCATCAATCTACTCAACAATCTGATCCATACAGGACGACAGGTCTTAAATCGGATTTGTAAATTTTGCCCTTCAATGAACCAAGGTACCGGAAGTCGCTGCAGACCGATATAGGGGTAATGTTATGGGTCCTGACTCGGCGGCGTACGGCACTCCTTTATATGGACCAACTGTCTAAAACAGAAGAATCATTCAACAGTAATGCAATAATAATACCTGTTGCTTTTCTCTTGCGTTTCTCTTGTTGCGATTTAGCGACTGATTCCCGGGGGGCCAGTAAGTGACTAGCGAGTTATTGATGTCCAAGATATACTTAGAGAGAGTACATACAAAGTTGCATTTGTACTTACTTGCCTTGAGAGGTTGGTCCTTTACCCACAAGTATAATGCCCACAAGGCTATCACGATTTTTAAGTTGGCATATTGTCAATTAACCTTCTTTATTCGAAGGTTACACAAAAGAAGCAATTACTGACATTTTGTTTTGACAAATGATTTTAGACGTGCATTGTTATGAGATAAAGTGTATTTATCGGTAATTATTCTTAGTTTAGAATAATATGAATCTTGATGTAACTGTGCGAAATTAGCTTTCTATCTGTGGACTACGTAGTCCTATTGTCAGTACCACAGTTTTGGTACCATCATGCATCATCCCACTCACACGGATAACATTTTATATTAACTTTAATTTATTGGTGAGTATTTGTAGGTAATTCTATAACTTTAATTTTTATTTTATGTGCCAGAAGGGCTAAAGTTCAATTGACCCGTGATAGTTCATCAATTATGCTTTTCGAGTCACCATACTACTCCAGAAACATACCTACTAAACCAAGTCTTAGTTGATTTAAAAAATAGACATCTTACTTAGTTGTCACGATAAACACTATAAATTCAGCAAACTATCCTAACAATAGCAACCGTGTCCCCTGACCACGGTTTGGGAGGTGAACCGTTGTATAGAAGGTTCAGCTATACCTAGTTTGAAATAAGTATGTCAAATCCAACATTATACTGGGTACCTATGACATGGAAAGGTTCCACTTAATGCTTACAATACGATATGTACCTTAAAACAAGGACGCTATTTTATTAATGCCTCGTTGGTCTAGCTGTCGCAAGCGTGGCTACTGAGCACGAGGTCTCGAGTTTGCGTCCCGGGACTGGTTGAAATCACTTTGTGGGTTTTGAAACTTTCGCAAAGTAGTCCGGAGCCTGGAAGTTGGTAATTGATACGCCCGGACATCGGAGAGCACTTTAATGTCGGTACTGCCGATAATCGGCCAGGAGGACATCATCATCTTCATTTTATTAATACAATATTTTTTTTGTTCTAGGTGTAAGATTGTTTGATACCAATGCATGAATGAGAAGTATATTTGATTTCAAATTATCTTAATGTTAAGCTCAACTACAACCAAAACAGACAGGTCGAAACAAAGAGTGTTTCAGAAGCAGGTAACGGATGGTATAAAAATCTTGGGGTTTTGAAACCTTATTCGGCTGAAAGCAAAAATTCAATGTAATCCAAGTTGTCATTGTATACAAAATGCCAAAACATCGCAGATTCGTTTTAGAATTTGGTCAAAGACCAATTCGCAGGAAGCCTTACAAAATGAGTACACAAGAGCAATCCATACACTTAGAAAGAAAATCCACAAGCGTACTGAGTGTCAAAAAATGTTTTGAGTCAAACTGTGCTTCGTTGCGACGCCAAGATTTAAAATCATTGACTTATATGACTAACACGTTTCAAGATGGTAAACCTCTTGCGATAAAATCCTGTCTCTCATCACAAAAAAATTCCGACAAGATAAAGATGAAAGTAAAATTTCTAGTAAAAAAAAGCGCTAAGCAATCACACTGCATAACTGAAACAAACTCTGCACATATCATGAATAAGAACTTTACAAGAACGGAAGAAGACGAGCTGAAAATTCAGAAGCCAGCAACAATAATACATAATAAGATAGCTTTCAATAAAAGAGCTATGGCGGGTGATAATGAATTCATACAAGTTGGTATAAAAGGAAAACAAAATAATGCAAAAAATCTGCCGAGAACATCCTCTTTAAAAAGCTCATTTGCAAACAAAGTGAAAAATATGATGGTTGAAAAGTGCAAACAACCTTCAGACACAAGAATACGACATCGGAGAAAGTTTATAAAAATAAGATCTAGTAACAGTTTTTCATCTAGTTTGAATTACGAGAATTTCAAACAAAAATTAACTAATAACGACGAGCATCTTCAGATAGTTAAGGACATTGGGTTAAAAGAGAAAGATGTGGTAAAATTGGAAAAATATCCAAATCAATGTGTGAGTAGCAAACAAACACATGGCCACTTAGAGATATCTGATAATTACTTAAATGACCGGAATCATGATAATAATAAGGACTCTAACAAATTGAACGCTAATAGATCCCTACATATAAAAAATAGCAAAAAAAATGCCCCGGATAAATCGAATAGCAATTTATCGGCTGTAGTTTATAGAGACATTTGTGTGACGGGAAACAGGCTTGAACTGTGGCAAAATCATACTAAACATAAGAGGAGACGCGTACTTTCTATAAGAATTGGAAAAGACACTTCTAACAAAGTAATGAATTATTTTTCGAATAAACAATGCGCTGTGAGTGCCTTAGGTGAAGCATGCACTCAAAAAGCAAATAAGTTAAAATCCTGGGTAGCCGATAAAAATAAAAAACCAAAGATTCTAGTGAAAGATTCTCCCAGCAAAAATAAAACTCAGAAAGCTGAACATTCAAGTCAATTTTCAGATCAGTCGAAAATTGAAAATACAAGTAATAATGAAAATAAAAGTGGAACTGATGTTCCCGAATATCCAATCACTAAGACTATACATTTAAATGACAAATTTAACAAAAAAACTGACTCTCAAAATGAATGGTTATCACAATATTTAACGCATTCGGATAACAAAGAAAATGTACAAGTTCGAAAATTAATTAAAACAAAATTACTAAAGAGCATCTTAAAGTCATCGCCGTATGGATCGAAAAGTGTAGAAACAGGTATTTTTTGCAATCAGATGCATAGAATAAAATCCTCATTAATAAATCAATCGTCATCAATGGCAAAAACAGATAATTTAATAAGAAACACAAACGTAAGTGCTTATAATGTTAAAAGACATTCAGTTCTTTATTTAAACTGTAAATCTGACCAGAAACCTATAAGTCTTTCAAAAACTGAGGAAAAATTGCCTTCATGTACACGTAGCATAAACTCAAAAGATAGGAAAAGACTAAATGTAACATTCACTGATTCAGAACTTTATCCTTGTAGTGTTAATAAGAATTATGATGAAAAAGCCGACCAAGACCTTTCTATTGATATAAATAAATTTGAACTCACTAAAAGTTGTCAAAAACTTATACTTATTAAAGAAAATGTATTAAAATTATTACAATCAATACAATCAACAGTAGCGGTAAAACTTAAACATAGGGAGATATTTCCGGGTTCAAAAAGTTCCGTTATTAGGCAAAATAAGAATAATAAAACGGGCGTTAAACGTGTATCTCCTTCTATTACTGAAGCGCCAATTGAACAATCCACACGGGAGGGTTCCACGGTACATCTGAAAGACGGAAACAGTACTATAACAATGAACACATTGAGGAAATCATGTAAAAAGCTTAAAACAGACACTTACACACCAGAATCTGATATACTAGATTTAACCAATCAAGAATTTGCTACTGAAATTGATAAAAAATATCAAAATGCGGCAAACAATAAATGTTGTATCGATTCTAAATTTCCTTCTGTACATGAAAAATTTTCGCCACGAATCAAAAAACAATACGATAAAAATCGATCGATCGAGGAAAACCAACTTAAAATTTCTCTCGATAAAATCGAAGAAAATGAACAAATAATCCCTGCGGTATCTAACCAATACCCAGAAAATCTTAAAAATGATAAGAATATTTTCATCAAAGGCAAAAGAACAGGTATTTCGCTGAAATTAAAACCTAGTAATATTAGAATCCAAAAAAAGGATGTAAATAATTCCGGTCATGTTCACAATAAACCAAGAGAGCCCCATTTACAGGAAAATCAAGAAAATGAGAGTGCACAAGGTTGGAATACAGAGATAACAAGTAAACGCTCTAGTATATTTGGATCTTCCGAAAGACAAGACAAAATGATAAAACAAAAGAATAAGAAAAGAAAGACGGGTTTGTTTACTAAATCAATACATTCGGTGTTTGACATACAAAGGTTTTCACGTGGACAGAAGAAAACATTACCAGAATATAAAATATTCTTTGAGGAACTGACTAAATGTTTGAAATCAATATCTGATCAACAATCCTACGACAGCAAATCTAGAAGTATTAGTGAATGTAAATATTGCATTAAACTATCCTCGCAACCTGTTTGTGAATGCATTCAAAAGGATAGTTCAAAGAAGTTTGGATGTGAATGTCTGAAGAATAGCTACAAAAATGAAAGTACCGAAACTTCTCCAAAACCAACTAAAACAACATCACGAAGAAAAACAAAAAAACATATCCGTGACTCAAATTCTTCGAAATCAAAATTTATGAAACTATCGAATTGCAAATGTTTACTGCAGAAATGGGTTAAGTCCAAACATGGTATAAAAATTTCCACGCATAACGTTAAAATTGAAGATAAAAAGAAAAAAAGCTTGAGCGAAAATGAAAAACGAGGCAAACATAATACAGAAACATCCGAGGATATTCTTAAAGTTGTAGACAAAAACGGACAAAGGTTGAGTGAAATAGCAAAGCGGAGCAAATATGATAAAATAAAATCAGCGGATATTGGTAAACTTGTGGACAAAAACGGACATAGGATCAGTGAAAATGAGAAGCGAATCGAGAATGAAATCCGCGAAATAAATAAATCCGCGGATATTGTTAAACTTATGGACAAAAACGGACAAAAGTTGAGTGAAATAGCAAAGCAAAGCAAATATGATAAAATAAAATCAGCGGATATTGATAAACTTGTGGACAAAATCGGCAAACACGACATAGAAACATCCGAGGATATTCTTAAAATTGTAGACAAAAACGGTCAAAGGCTGAGTGAAAATGAAAAGCGAAGCAAACATGATGCAGAAACATCCAGGGATATTGTTAAACATGCGGACAAAAATGGAAAAAGGTTAAGTGAAAATGAAAAGCAAAGCAAGCATGATAAAGAAAAATCCGCGGATGTTGTTAAACTTGCGGACAAAAACGGACATAGGTTGAGTGAAAATGAAAAGCGAAGTAAATATGATAAAGAAAAATCCGCGGATGTTGTTAAACTTTCGGACAAAAACGGACAAAGGTTGAGTGAAAATGAAAAGCGAAGCAAGCATGATAAAGAAAAATCCGCGAATGTTGTTAAACTTGCGGACAAAAATGGACAACGGTTGAGTGAACATGAAACGCGAAGCAGGCATGATAAAGAAAAATCCGCGGATGTTGTTAAACTTGTGGACAAAAACGGACAAAGGTTGAGTGAAAATGAAAGGCGAAGCAAGCATGATAAAGAAAAACCCGCGGATGTTGTTAAACATGTGGACAAAAACGGACGAAGGTTAAGTGAAAATGAAAAGCGAAGCAAATATGATATAAAAACATCCGACGATATTATTAAACTTGAGGACAAAAACGAAAAAAAATTGAGTGAAATAGCAAAGCGTAGCAAATATGATACAGGAACATCCGAGGAGACTGTTAAACTTGAGGAAAAAAACGGACAAAGGTTGAGTGAAAACCGAAGCAAACATGATACAGAAACATCTAGGGATATTGTTAAACATGCGGACAAAAACGGAAAAAGGTTGAGTGAAAATGAAAATCGAAGCAAACATGATAAAGAAAAATCCGCGGATGTTGTTAAGCTTGTGGACAAAAACGGACGAAAGTTGAGTGAAAAAGCAAAGCGTAGCAAATATGATATAGGAACATCCACGGAAACTGTTAATCTTGAGGAAAAAAATGGACAAAGGTTGAGTGAACATGAAAAGCGAAGCAAACATGATAAAGAAAAACTCGCCGATGTTGTTAAGCTTGTGGACAAAAACGGACAAAAGTTGAGTGAAAAAGCAAAGCGTAGCAAATATGATATAGGAACATCCACGGAAACTGTTAATCTTGAGGAAAAAAACGGACAAAGGTTGAGTGAACATGAAAAGCGAAGCAAACATGATAAAGAAAAATCCGCGGATGTTGTTAAGCTTGTGGACAAAAACGGACGAAAGTTGAGTGAAAAAAAGCGTAGCAAATATGATATAGGAACATCCACGGAATCTGTTAATCTTGAGGAAAAAAACGGACAAAGGTTGAGTGGACATGAAAAGCGAAGCAAACATGATAAAGAAAAATCCGCGGATGTTGTTAAGCTTGTGGACAAAAACGGACGAAAGTTGAGTGAAAAAGCAAAGCGTAGCAAATATGATATAGGAACATCCACGGAATCTGTTAATCTTGAGGAAAAAAACGGACAAAGGTTGAGTGAACATGAAAAGCGAAGCAAACATGATAAAGAAAAATCCGCGGATGTTGTTAAGCTTGTCGACAAAAACGGACGAAAGTTGAGTGAAAAAGCAAAGCGAGGCAAACATAATGTAGAAACATCTACAGATACTGTTATACATGTAAATAAAAATGAAAAAAGCCAAAGTAATGAAACACGAGGTTTGGAAGGTGATAAAATCAACAAAGGAGCTTCTGTACAAAAACATACTTCAGGAATTTTTCTTAAAAAGCTCAAGGCTGGTAAGCATTTTCTTTCTAAACGTATCCAACGAGATCCCCATCGTACAAAAACTCCAAATGAAAAGCAACAAAATCTTCCTCATAAATTTGAAAAGAACGCGGAATGCCAGTGTCCCAGTTCCCAGACACAAGATATTCCGGGGGATGTAAGTAATAAAAATGAAAAAAGCCAAAGCAAAGGTTTGGAAGGTGATAAAATCAATAAAGGAGCTTCTGAACCTAAACATACTCCAGGATTTTTTAAAAAACTCAAGGCTGGTAAACCATTTTTTTCTAAACGTAACCAACAAGGTTCCCAGCCTTCAAAAACTCCTAATGAAAAGAAACAGAAAGAAGAAAAGAATGAATGTCATTGCTCCAGTTCCCAGAAACAAAATATTCCACGGGATACAAGTGATAAAAATGAAAAAATCCCAGCTAATAAAGTACGAGGTTTGGAAGGTGTTAAAATCAACAAAGGAGCTTCAGAACCCGAAAAAGATATTTTACGTCAAATAAGTGATAAGTTATCAGAAAACACTAGCACAGTAAGAAAGATTTACGAAAACACAAAACACATTGAATCATCCTACAAACCCACTGATTCTTCTGGCTATTCCATGTCAGTTACATTCAATATTAAAAAGCTACATTCAGATTCCTCAAAAATCAAATCCTCAAAAATATCTGGATTTCTAGAAAAAATAAAAAGTATATGTTTACGTAAGCAGCAGATTTGCCCTAAATGTGAAAATTGTAATTCTGAGTTTGACATCACATGTATTAAACAAAACGTTAGCCGAAAATTTTCACGCAGCAAAAAAAAAATGAATCCGAATTGTCAGTGCGATTGCCTTCAAAAGCAAATTACTAATGATAAGCAAGTTACTTGCAATAAATGCAAGAAAGTTTTAATTGAACAGCAGCCTACTTTATCTAAACTATTTCTTAACTGGCGAAACAAAAAAGCTTTATACAACGAAAAATTAATTGTCGAACATTGTTCTTGCAAGCAAAGTAAGATTCGGAAAACAGACAGTGGTAAGCAATATTCCAAATCCTCAAGCAACCGTCGCATAAATATTTGCCAAACTCAATCATGTTGTAGGAATAAGCAACGGCGACATGGTATACATTTAAACATTGGTCGTTTTAATATTGAAAAGAGAGACATTTGCAAGATATGTAAAAAGCCTAGATCAGATTGTGAATGCCAACAAGAAAATTCGCGGTACATTTGCAAGAAATGCAAGAAATCACCAATAGTTTGTAAGTGCCCACAAGAAAATTCGCGGTACATTTGTAAGAAATGCAAGAAATCACCAATAGTGTGTAAGTGCCCACAAGAAAATTCGCGGTACATTTGCAGGAAATGCAAGATATCACCAAAAGATTGTGAATGCCGACAAGAAAATTCGCGGTACATTTGCAGGAAATGCAAGAAATCACCAAAAGATTGTGAATGCCAACAAGAAAATTCGCGCTACATTTGCAGGAAATGCAAGAAACCACGAAGGGATTGTGAGTGCCAACAAGAAAATTCGCGGTACATTTGCAAGAAATGCAAGAAATCACCAAAAGATTGTAAGTGCCAACAAGAAAATTCGCGCTACATTTGCAGGAAATGCAAGAAACCACGAAGAGATTGTGAGTGCCAACAAGAAAATTCGCGGTACAATTGCAAGAAATGCAAGAAATCGCCAAAGGATTGTAAGTGCCAACAAGAAAATTCGCGGTACATTTGCAAGAAATGCAAGAAATCGCCAAAAGATTGTAAGTGTCAACAAGAAAATTCGCGGTACATTTGCAGGAAATGCAAAAAACCACGAAGAGATTGTGAGTGCCAACAGGAAAATTCGCGGTACATTTGCAGGAAATGCAAGAAATCACCAACAGATTGTGAGTGCTCACAAGAAAGTTCGTTGTACATTTGCAGAAAATGCAAAAAATCACGAACAGAATGTGAATGCTCACAAGAACAAGCACGAGAAAATTCGCGGTACATTTGCAGGAAATGCAAGAAATCACGAACAGATTGTGAGTGCTCACAAGAAAGTTTGCAGTACGTTTGCAGGAAATGCAAGAAATCACGAACAGATTGTGAGTGCCTACAAGAACAAACACAAGAATGTCAATGTATTTGGAAAAACCAATCGAGAAATTCCTATGACCTTCAAACATCACAATCTAAATGTGTGTGTGTGAATTCCATTGATCAATGTAATAAGCAGAAAAGTGAACACGGATTTTTCCATAAGCAACTACAACTTTGTAAAGGTTTCCTTAGTACTAGCAAACAAAAAAAATTATTTAGGCATCGAAGAAAATTACGTACTAAATTAAAGTCAAGAGCAACATCTTTTAGTTGCCGACATCTTAATTGCAATAAAAAGGGTATGGAACCACCACCTATGGAAGGCCCATCATTGAGCCATTCCCAAGAATCAAAACAGTCGTCTTGTAATGTATGTATCAAACCTCCTCTCGATGAATCAAATTGTTTAAGTCTTCAAATTTACCTATGCAAATGTAACGATCAGAACTTTGGATGTACACGTTTAGTAACAGGAAGACCTGGCAAAAAAAAGCAAGGTATTTGCTTGAATAGACCTGGTTATCATAATATATGTAAATCTCCCGCTGAATGTAAATGTAAGAAAATAAGTTCAGACCTTGTACCACAAAACAGCGTAACGAAACAGCTTTCCCAAAATAGTGGTCTGCGTCAACACCTTTCTAAATGCAAAAAGTTTCTGAAAAGTAATTTTTGTCGCAGGGGACCAAGAAAAGTACATAATAGACGTGACGAAAATGAACCAATAAAATGCAGTCACGAAGAAAAAAAACAAACACACCCAAAAACTGCAAAAAAGCATACAAAGATTATAAGAAAGCTTTCAGATACTATCAAAAAGCATACAGAATGTCAAACAAAACATTCAGAAACTGCAATAAAGCATTCAGAAACTGTAAAAAAGGTTTCAGAAACTCCAAAAAAGCATTCGGAGTGTGATAAAAAACATACAGAAACTTCAAAGAAGCATCCAGAAACTCGGAAAGAGACTGTAAAAAAGCATTCACAAGCCGCAAAGAAACATTCAAAAACTGCAAAAAAGCATCCAGAAATCGAAAGCAAGAGTTTAGACCATCAAAAAAAGCTTATAGATACTCAAAAAAAGCATTCAAAATCGGATATAAAAAAAACAAAATCTGTTACCTATCCTTCTACCCAAGCAAAACGTTCAGAAATTGCAAAAGAACACAAAACTGAAAAAACTAAAAAACAAAAATCCCGACGTTCAAAAACGAAATCAGAAACTCTTGACGAGCCTGAAGGTACGTCTGACAGGTTAAAACTTCTAAGTCATATTTTATCGAGAAGAAAAAGACATATACTGTTGACGAAAATTCAATTGACTACGGACCGTGTGACTGATCTTGCTTGTCGCTTTGACCCTAGTGATTGTAGGCTTTTTATTCGCACACTTAGGAAAAAACCATGTTTGTGTATCTACAAATTGTGTCCGAGTGCTTACCCTCATTTTTTACATTTACTGGTCAGACTCAGACAATTACTTAGTATATTAATTTTTGGCATAGCTGCTGTCACGTGGCTGCCCTGGTTTATATTAGTACCAATTTTGCGATTGATTGTATGTTTTTTTGCTTAAAATTATAAAAAGGTATCTCATATTGTGTTTTATTAAAAGCTTTTATATATTTTTTTATTTTATCTTAACAGTCGCCCAGTTTACAGAGGCGGCAGCTGAGACGCACAAACAGAGTGAAGGCGGGTGCGTGTAATCCAAAATGTTTATGTAGGCGATTACTAGGCGATCGAAAAAAAATTGTCGTCGAAAGTTGATCTAACAATTGCGTTATTTAACACGCTTATATAAGCTACTAGCCGTTTTCCCGGGGTTTCACCCGCGTCCCGTGGGAGCTACTGCCCGCACCGGGATAAAATATAGCCTATGTTACTCGCAGATAATATAGCTTTCTAATGGTAAAAGAATATTTAAAATCAGTCCAGGAGTTTTTGAGTTTATCCATTACAACCAAACAAACAAACAAAGTTTTCCTCTTTATAATATTATATAGTATAGATAGCTTCACTTTTAACTAACTATGTATATAAGAAAATCTTGGAATCTTAATTTGACCCACTTCCCGGTCTCCGATTAGGTTGAAATTTTGTACACACACTCGCTAAAAAACTAGGTAAATACGTCATTATGTTACAAATCCAATATGGCGTCATCCCCAAAATGGCGCACTGGCTATTAGTAATCCACCCCATGATATGGGTATCAAATGAAAGGGTCTGCTGTAAGGAATATGAAAGTTAAAGTATAAAATAAAAATAATGTAACTTTTTAAAAGCGTGTTTTTTTTAACTATTTTTCAAACTAAAAACGAGTAATGGACCGCTAGTCATATTCGGAAGCCGAAATGTTTGTTTCCTTGTACGCGGTCATGTCATGAATTACGTAAGTCCCACAGCGCGGATGCTAAACGTGGTGGTCAGTCTGAACTATTAACACTATATTTAGGGGGTAAATAAGTGGTACTGAAGTGGTACCTGAGCCTTTTCCCAACTATGTTGGGCGGGATATCAATAAAAATCCTAACAATTCAAATCAGTTAAAACTCAATTCTCCATTTATTAGTTTTAAGTTGTATATATAAGTTTATTTTTAATTTTTAAAATTAATGTAAATATTATGTAAATAAATTGAAAAATCTTTTCCGACAAAAAAAAAAAAAAATACCTACTCAAATATCTAAATATAAAATTTTCTACATTCTCCATTAATTAATACTAAAATAATAAAGGGGGAAATATTAAGACTAAGTATCAAAAAATTCATCCGCATCGCTGTCAGCGGGAATCGTGCCCAAAAGGCTGGCTGCATTGCCACGCTGGATGGCAATACATATCCTTTGGCCGAAGTATAGGCCAGCAAGTATTTCCCCCTCTAATACTTTAGCATTGATTAATGTAATCATAGATATAATAAATTAAGAAATTAAATATTCTCCATTTTAATATAAGAAAAGCTCCTAACTAACGATAACACAGCATGGCACACATGATGAGTCGGAACAGTTCACAACACGCAATACAAGGCGTCCAAAACACAATAGCGACGCAAAATAGCAACATTTGACTAAAATTTATACAAAACAACCTTGCACTTAAAAATTGAGGGTATAACGTAGGGCAAATGTGGTAAACCCACAAACAGGGTGTTTTTCTCAATGTGACCAGCAGCACATGGCGACATCCAGACTTAGCTTCGTTCATTCTTTTTCGAATTCTTTTCTGCCTCCTCTTACTGCCAGCTTCATTTGTTTTACCTTTTAAAGAAAAGGCTTGTAATACCTCGGATTCCAGAATCTCATCTTTTAAAATACTAATAGTTCTTGAACCCTTAATTGTTCTGTTCATGCGAAACTTCTGGCGTGCCCACGCTTCACCAGACCATTTTCTTAGTCGATCTATTGTGCCTTTGGGGTCTCTCAATCTATGTCGAAGGTACCTACAACTTCCTTTTGGATCAGTTATTATTTTATATAATAATGAAAGGAGTCCGTTTAAAATGGCAAATCCAAGTTTTGCGAGTCCTATAAAAAAGTCAGCAAGACAATTCGTTTCGCCAGCTTCATCATGTTTACTCAATTCTTCCATTTCTTTTTGTTCCTGCTTTAACATTTCATTTTTTTTCTTCCTCTCCAACTTTCCTTTCTTTCTTTTTTCTTTGTTTTGCCTTTCTTCAACTCTCAACTTCTCCTGCTTCTTATTGCTTTTCTTCTTCTTTCGCTTTTTTTCCCGGTTTAGCTTTTGTTTTTCCTTCTCTTTCACTTTTGCACATTCACACCCTTTTGAATTTAAATAACTGTCATCAGTTTTTGTTTTAATTTTGTCAGTATTTTCTTGTATGTTTTCTGCTAAGTCTGTTACACTGCCTCTGTTATTAACATATTGTATAGGACGGCGTCTTCGCCTAGGTGGTGGCCACGTTAATCCGTTCCTTTTATGGAAATTTGCCGTGCTAAAATTATTCCTTCGTCTTTTTATTAAACTTGACAACGAACCACTCATAAAAGATACCGATTTAATTTTTCTCAAGTCTTTTAAATCTAACGGTTTCCTTATCATTTTATTAGAAGTATTGTTGTATATTTTGTTGTATAATTTTAATATCAGGTAAAAGAGGAGATCAGTTGAAACTTCTTTAGGATTTTTAATAACATCATTTATTTCACATGTTTCTTTGGAACATTCAGTGACTTCATCCGGTTTTCGTTTTTTTTCGACATAGTTGCATTTACATAAATTTCTATTTTTTGCTCTTGCTATTCCACAAATTCCATCACAGCTAACTGCTTCGGCTCGTTTTTTAGCTTCAGTTTCTAAGTCAGTGATTTTTTTAATGATTTCTTTAGAATTGATAACACACATATTATTAGCATCCAACTGTACTTCAAACATAGGATCCGTTTTAACTGGCAAACATTCACAAGTAGATAGTTTCGGACGGTATTTTTTCTTCAAATCGCATGTCAAATCCGTACATACTCCACCGCATTTACAATTAAAATTCGGTTTCTCATCTATAACAATATTTTTTTTACATATGCCACCTTCACATAAATTCTTGGCTAGGAATTCTTTTCGACGTTTGTTATGTGAAGGACAGATACAAGTTGGTTTAACTTTATGTTTTTTACTTAGATCTATTACTTGGTCCTTTATTTCATCTGGGTTTAATATTCTCATATTGTCAGAATCAACCCTCAGTTCCATGACTGGTTCTTTTGTTTGATCACCTGCATTTTGTGGCATTGTGTTAATATGCTCGTAGGTTGTAACATTGTTATTACAAAACTTAAACTTGTT
Source organism: Helicoverpa armigera (assembly GCF_030705265.1). Lineage (NCBI taxonomy): Eukaryota > Metazoa > Arthropoda > Insecta > Lepidoptera > Noctuidae > Helicoverpa > Helicoverpa armigera. The sequence continues at coordinate 9,644,556 of NC_087123.1, read as the reverse complement.
TTTAAATTTACACATAAAGCAAGAACTTCGACAAGGATTGCATGAAGGGGGAATAGTTTGTACACATACTGATTTCATTCGAGTTTCATTGCAAGTTGTGTTATCGCTGGTAGTCATTTTTTGTTTCTTTATACATTTGCAATTAAAATCGTCTTTTTCACTCATCAATGCCACCTCACAAATTCCTTTTTCGGAAACATCATCAACATGATTTGGATCTTTTACCTTTCTTGGTAACAATTTCTTAGTGTAACTATGACATAAACAAGTTATTTTACTCCTTATTTTTTCAACGCCTATCTGACTTTTAGTTGAGACTACATTATTTTTCTTAATGCCACCACATGTTACATCCGTGCATTCAGTAGGTTTTTTCTTACAGTTACATACAACATCCGTTTGTTTCTTATAAGCCGCTTCAGCACTATTTTCGTCGTAAATAATATGTTCGTTATTTTCTTTTGCAGGACAGTCACATTCTTGTTTTTTATTTTTCTTTGGTCCTGCTTTATTCTCAGAAAGCTTCTCCGTTCCTTTCGTTACTGAGTTTTCGAACTTGTCATCACTTCGCTTATTGTCTGTTTCAGTAAATTCATTGAGTTGCAGTTCACATGCACAAGTGCATTTATCTCTTCGTTTAAGTTTTTCAGGCCATAAAGTTTTTCTATATTTCTTCTTCTGCTTATTTTCATAAGTATCTCCTACGTACACGTCGTCTCCATTGTATTTTACTGTCGACGCAAACTTAATTTTTGGTTCACGATTTCCTGACGGGAGATTATTTTTAAATATCTGCGTGTGATGCTTATTTTTCAAAATTCCTGTACTTTTATTAATTGTTTTGGGTAACTTGTCAGTTTGTGTTTTATTGTCAGTATATATAATTTTCCCTAAACATGAACAAAGAACTGACTGATCTTTACTCTTTATAACCTTCTTATGTGAACTCTCCGTTGATATATTTTCTATATTATCTTGGATACAACAAACTGTATCATTTTGGTAAGTTTTTTCTAGTATTTCTTGATCATACAAGTCATCAACGTCGTCCCTATGTAAATAGTGCATTAATTCGGGTTCGACGTCTGAGTATTTTGCTTTTCTTTTGTAATGCTTAAATAAGTTTATTTGCTCAGGAGCGAAATCTCCTTGCATATTAATGGTACAAACACACTTTGATACTTTAAAATTTTCATTGTTTGCGCCCTCCGGATGGGTGAGATATTGTAATTGGATAGGATCGTCCATTTTCGTCGATCCCGTCGTTTCATTTTTAGCCGGACATGTGCCAGTATTTCTACACTTAATATATTTTTGACACTTTTGTGGTACTTTTCTTCCAGTTGCTTGTAATGAAACATCGTGAAGGTAATCACAACAACAGTTATTGCATTGTGCCATAGTGAACAGTCAGAGCACTGTAATTTAGATATCACATCTCACCCAAGGCTTTAAAAATCAGTATTTCCTAATAGTTCTGCAATTCATTTTGAACACTAAAATTTCGATATATTTAAGCTAATATTTAGGGTGTTATTTTTGATTATCTTAATATATAGCCATGACAAGTTATGCTTAAGAGATGTATTTGATTGACGAGTTTGGTTAATGTCATCATTTTTTTTTGTAGTGATTCCCTGAACTATGAAGGTTAGTTCATTTTAAAATATCTACTCTATGAAATCCTGTAGATTGAAACTCTGTATACACTCGAAAATTCAGAGATAATTTAATGGGGTCAAATGCGTTAAAGCTCCTAGACCACATTTTGAATATTTAGGCATAAAACGACATAGATTAATTCATTCGGATAGGTACAACTTCGAACCATATAAGTAACAAATAACATAGAACATTATACCAGGAAACTATTCAGCGTATGTTAGCGATATTTATCATTTGTAATGGGTATAACCACTGCAGTTTAAGGAAGATTTGTTTCAATAATTACTTGTATTGTCACATAGATTCATTATAGCAGGATCAGTGACCGACTGAATTTATAGAAGTAAACATGTGTCGAATACTCTTTGCCGCTGTTTTCCTAGTATCCATATGTAGTGGTAAGTTTCACAATCCCTTCTATAATTTTATATTATAGTATAGAGTGTTTCTGTCGGTTGCGCTTTCACGCCATTAATATTGAACTGATTTAATTAAAAGAAGGATACATAGTCCATACCTAACCTGAGATAGGACATATACATAGAATACTTTATACCCTGTTGAGGGATTTGGTTATTTGTAGGATATGGGTGAAATTGTGGAAGTTTTTAAAATTTTAATTGTGATTCAAATAATTAACTAGTTTTTACATGCCTAAAATTCATTTGACGATCAGGGTCATAAATATGCAATAATAATGTCGCTTTACCTTGTGTTCTATCAGTTAGTATTTTGCATTTTTTACATAATTCATTATTGTTCACCTATAGATATATAGGTATATATGTATAGATATGCAAATTAATCCCTATGTCCTTTGGTCACGCCATTAAATTAAGGTACGCGTGAATGAAGCTGAAAATTAGGGGAGATAATTAGTTCATCATTATTATTAAGCGTTGACTCAGTAAAATATAGTTATGTAGGTATACCTATATATATTTATTATTTCCAGTTTTCTCTGCGCATGAATGTCAACGAACACCATCGATACTGGTAAGTTATATCTACTTAGAAAGATATAGGTAGAAGAGATAATATATAGAAAATTAAACGTTATTTAGGCTAATTAAACTGTTTCATAAGTTACCTATAAACGATGGGATGTTAGAAGATTGATGATTGAAAAACAGTGTGTTACTCCTAAACGGATGATAGGTACCTGCGATTGTTTTTTTTTTACTAACGTGAATACACTGCTGTCATTTGTTTGTTACAAATTCACACAACTGGACCGCTTTCAATAATGAGCGAAAGAAAACCTCGAGCTTGATCGAAACGAGATATGGAGTCCACTTTAGCTGAAATGAAGCGTACCACAACCGCTAAACTAGCTTCACAAATGTCCTTGTATTGAAAATAATTGTATTGTATTTAAATAAACCTATTGGCCATTAAGTCATTGGTTAGACTGACTCAGATGTAGCTGAGTGACCAGCTGCGTCTAAACTAGGGCTCTTTTATGTGTGTTACTGTATTTTGTGTGTATATATATTTACATATGGGTATTGTTTGTGTGCGTAAATGCGGCAGTATGGCGCTAAATTTCAGCTTTGACGAGCTTTCCCTTACATAAGCTACTTTTTAGATTCTCTATCTGCATATCTGCTGCAGTCGTTTTAATTTACTGCCTACCTAAACCAAAATCGATTATTAAGTATTGTGTTTTTTTAAGGCACAAAGAGCATCAGTCATGGTGAAGTTTACAGAGACGGTTGACACGACTCTGCGTTATCCGTAAGTTTTTTTTAAATTTGTTCTGAATGTCTAAATTAGGTTTGTAATGTAACATCTAAGCATATACAATGAACGATATAATAAACAGTGAACGATCCACGCAAAATTAATCTTCTGGCATAGGGAGATTACTGAAAAAGTAAGTCCTGGTCTTGATCTGATCTAATTATTCATGGACAAGATACTTATAAAGTGCACTTAAAAATATGTAGGTACCTATAGTCTGATACTCTGATTAGTCTTGAAGCAATATGTTGATTGAGAAAATTCATCAGTTGTCATTCGCACCTTTAGCACAGACTACCTTAAAAATTACCTCCAGATAGAGCAATAAGAGTCCATTTGACCAAATTTTTTTTTTTCATTTGACCATTTTTTTTAACGACGTCAAAAATCATCAAATGACCCCTCCCGCTGTGGGTTAGCAGCGGTGAGGGAGTGTCAGACTCTTACTGACTAAAAACCGTCGTATTCCGTCATAGCCCTTTTATGTACCAGGGCCGCGGTATCTCTTTCGAACAACCCGCAGCCCATTTGACCAATCAGAGCCAGATTCACGATTTACGTAACAATAGTAGGTAGCATTTGCATGGATCCCGCACTTGCAGGGGCCCTCGTTTCTAGTTTAAACAACAGGATACGTACCAAAAGTTCTGATCTACCAAATTACGTCATTTATTTTTCGCGGTTTCGCTTCTCTTTAATAGGAAAACTACTTTATGAGGATAAAGGGGTCCAAAGTATGCTCAAAGGCCGTTCCCAATATTTTATCTGACTCTCCGTTTTTTTTATTGTCTCTGTTATTTGGCTTTGGATCTTATATCATATGGGGCTAATGTCAAATTCTTAAGTAAGCAAAACAACAGATACCTACTTAGAATAAAAACATAGAATAAAGTTTCTTTGATCTGAGGACTATAGGTTGATTATGGTGATGTGACTTCGACTATAAACATTGTTCATATCTTTGAAATGTTTTCAGAAATGATTCCGAGGATCTGGTCAACGAATTTGGAAGTGATTTGAACACCTATTTTCATGATCTCCGCGAAGGTTGCAATAGTACTGAATATTTAAATATAACGGCCTTTATCGACCTCGTGAAATTCAGTTTACGGAATAACACATTCAGAGGTAAATGACCTAAATACTCTTTACTAAGATTCGATAGGTATCTACTCTTTTGTTTTGCTGAACCGATTGAATTGCAATTTGACACGGAGAGATACCCTGGAGACAGACTTCTTGTCCGGTTACGAAATCGAGTTGCCTCGGGAAGTCGGGACGATGGTGAAACCGCGGCTAAATAACGGATTTTAGTTTATTTTGGATTATTACATATATATCTAGGTACTTTAGGATCACAGATTCCTATGTAGGTAAGTAGGTAAGTAGATACCTAGAAGATAGAAAAGCAGTTAAACCCTAGGAACGTAATTACTCAAAGAAAAGTGACTCGTGCCTCTACACATATTATTGAAATCAACATTATATTTTTTAAATCCAGTACTATTGCTTACTTTCCAGTAATCATTGATGATCAGGATTGTATAAAAAGCATAGAAAGAAACATAAGTCATTGCGTAGAGAGCAACGCGGGAGTCTGGAATATTTCTTCGAAAAAAAAACATACGCACTGGCTTACTAAAGTGAGATTGAATTATGATGTAAGTACCTACCTACTTATCTTTTGAAAAGTTCTTATTTTTTTATCAAGGCTAATTCATGGAGAACTAAATGACTGAACGAAGGTGCCATAATGGAAAATCGTCTAAGAAATATTAGCGCGCCAAAAAGTACCTAAGTGCCTTCCTTCTTAAAGAAAATAATATTTTTTAAGTCTCAGAGAGAAAGAAAGAAGAAAGAAAGAAAGACGCTTTACAAAAAATAAGTAAAAATAAAAATTACAGTCGTTAGAAATAAGAGAAAAAAAAGACGAATTACAATTAAAATACAGTAATGGGAAATATGTGTCACACCCCGCGTGAAACGGCCCTAGTTCAGCATAATGCTGAGACCCTATACGGAACAAAAGCCTCGGCACTGATTTTCAGCGAGAGCCGAAGCAGACGCGTTGACGTCTACTGGGGCAAAAATTAAATATGGTGTAAAAAATAAACTAAACAGATATCATAATAGAAAAAAAAAAACAGACTAAAAACGAATAAATAAATAAATATTCCTTGGCAACACTCGGGACAGACTGTCGCGCAGATTTGATTCATTCCTCAGTGTATTTATTATTAACAAGACATTCATATTTTCTCACAAATCAAGCAACCACTTGATAAGAAACGATTTTGGTTTAAAACCTTAAACAGGTCAGTCAACTAGGTAGACATATTATGTACTATCGTCATTTTCAAGTAAGTATTATTTAGTATTTTTATCAATTACTTACTTTATTTAATTATTTCACAGACTATGACCTGCCGTGTCGCTGAATTAGTGAAAAACTGTGTGTCTGTGCGCCTAAATTATTGTAAACCGCCCGTTGCAAAATATGTGACCTCACTATTCGATTTTACTCTCAAAAACTGTCCTGAGCCTACGAATAAAACTTCTGTAAGTACCTAACTATATTCTACACTAGCTACTAGCTGTTTTTCCGTGGTTTCACCTGCGTCCCGTGGGAACTACTGCCCGCATCGGGATAAAAATAGCCTATGTTACTCGCAGACAATGTAGCTTTCTAATGGTGAAAGAATTTTTTTTTATCGCTCCAGTAGTTTTTGAGTTTATCTATTACAAAAAACATGCAAAAAAATATCCTTAATACATATTACCTAGTACTTATATGTTGAATACAATACATGAAGATTAGGGTGGAATTATTTAAACTTGTAAAATTTTTGGCATGCGGGCCTCTTCGTCGTCATTTTTTTTAACTATTACAGCAAATGCTGTACCTACATACATGTATTTTATACGATTATTTGTTCAATTCAATTTGTTGAATTCTTTTTGATCCAACCACGGAGTTATAAGAGGTTATAAAACGACCCGACAAAGATTTTATAAATCATTCAAGTATATTTTTTTCAGCCAAATAAGGCGCCGAAGTTGTCGGAACCGGTAACCATAACTTTAGGACTGGGAGCTGTTCTTTTGATGCAACTCACACACCTGTTGCGAAACTAAGCCACACCATAAAATAACAATAATTTACTTACCTACAGGATGGACATTAAACATTGTGTTCGATATGTTATTTATAATTTTGTTACCAAAGAAAAATAAAATATTTATGTACGGCTATTTTTATTAAAAATTATATTTCTAAGAATATTTTTTATCTATGTGTCAATTATTTATAGGTATGATAAGTAATCAATAATTGCCATCTGGCTTTTTAAAAGTTGGTGTTTATGATTACTTATTATAATTAAAAGTATTAAGATTAGGTTTTTATTAATAATTTGTTTCAATTTATTGAAATAGTTTAAGTAGACATTACTGACTCAATACCATTGACACATTATAAAATTAGCAGAATCAACCCCCATTTCTCGAGCTCTGCCTATATCTTGCAAAGCACTCTCACAAAAAAATGAAGAGTTAGCCTGTATTCCATTCAGTTCCTGAGTGGACCTTTCTTCTATTATATACAATTTATTTTTTTCTCTATTTCTCTCGAATACTGTGGATCAGGTTCTGTGACATTATTTGAAATAGATACCTACCTATGAGGCTATGAGTGGTCTGTTCCGTTAATTTTTGGTCCCACCGTTTATATTAGGAATATTATATCCTTGGACTCAATTAAATTAAATAAACATTTAATTTAATAAATAAATAAATATTTAATTTAATTAATAAATAAATATTTAATTTAATTATGTAATTAATTTTAAATTATATTTGAGGTGTTACAACAATTAAATCAGTATTGCTAGAATGTACCTACTGTTTTATTTCTCCAGCATTTGTAATCATATTTATACAAATATTTTATTTTCTGTACTTATTCAACAAGTTAAGTGTAAGTAAATGTACTTTTTAAACTAATAAACACAGTTAATTTCTTACATTGTTTTCTTTTTGAAGATGTCTCCAACAACAACTTTTAATTTATGTAGTCACATGGGGACTGTACCGTTGGAGATGGCGTTGTACCTTCTACGTTACTCGTCCTTTGGCAAAGGCCGAGGCCAAAGAACAATGTGCCGAGCCCTGTATAATCTGTGGCATGCTTCAATAAAGCATAGATGTCATATACTAAACAAGATTGCGCACTATCAAAATATGTATATATTTACGAAAATGAACTCTATTTCAACGCAGTAAGGCGCAACCAATCACAATATAGCTATCGGCACGAATCTTGAGCTCTGACCTACATCTGCGCAGAAGTGATTTATTAGCAAAGAACCAATCCCGAGTGTTATGTATTATTATGTTAAATAAAAAATTCAGTGTGTGTATTATGATTATGAAATAATATTCTAATTGGGGTGTTTGAGGGTGTTGCGTTAATTACGTCACATGTTGTATATGTGAAGCAAAAAATTACAAAAAAAATCTGTCTTCACTTCGAATCTTCCTGCTAATTCCCGCTAATTATTAAAAGCCTATGTTAGTATCTTAAGGTAACAAACTGCGTAAGTTATAACTTCAATACCAATCTGTGTTTAACAATCTTTGCAAATTCGGATTTGTCTCACATAGCTTAATCTCATAGTCACCCTATTAGAAAGGGACAAACGGCCTCCGAGCTATCTGCTTCACTCGGCTCGTTTTTTGGCTGTAATTGCTCAGTCCTGTTTGTATAGACTATGTCTATGCACATTTCTGCACAAATTCATTTAAAAACCTCTCGGACATTCAGATAAGAATCTGACCGACCGACTACTTACTCTTATTCCATTTTAACTTAACGTTGATAAGATATGATGCTAAAATCCTTGCACTAACGAATCAAGATTTAGCCAGCAGCTAGGAAAATAATTAAAAGAAACCCTCATTGTCGATTTCATAATAGGTTCAGTTATTTTACTTAAAACTAAACGTTAAAACGGAACGTGCCACTGAACGTGCTCATTGTTATGTCACTGTCATTTTAGCGTTCACTTTCAACGTCAGTGCCAGTGACAGTGACATCGATTCTTACCTTCACATTGACTGATTGGATTCGATTCGATTCGCGTCGCATTGTGGAGAATAGGTTCATCTTGGGAGTATTTTATCGCTTTGAGACATTGTGAACGTGTAATTTTTATCGTGTGAAATTGTGATAGTGTGTGATTTCCCGCAAAGAAGAGATAATTATTTTATACAGCACCTTCTGAGGAGAAAAAATCACTATGGCCTATCTATTGTACATTATCCTAGCAGTTTTTATAGGTAAGTTCCGTTATTGAAATTTATTCATGTGGATTTATACTTATTTAAGTTTCGTTCATTTATTTTAATTAATTAGTCAAGTAATAACTATTCAACTCTAATTTACTTTTAAACATACATGACTGTATGTTTTTCTTGCCCAATTATTTCTTGTGAACAATAATACATTCTTCCGGCTTAAAAAAAGGGGAGGGTTTTCAATAATTGATAATTATTTACTGTTAAGAATTTAGGAATATTCTCACCGTAAGTAATTATACGATTTTTATGAATTCATAATATCATTTTTCAATTTTTTTTGTGGGTACCACAAAATATGAGTGATTTCATATTTTATTACATTTACGAAAACGTTTCTGATCGTAATTTATAGCTATAGAGGTTTTAATTCTTAATTTTAACTATCTGAAATAAGTGTTATAACACTTATACTACACTTTACTACTACAACTTACTTTACTATACTAAAGTACTACTATGTACGTACGTACATACATAGTTTACTATACATAGTAAAGGACCCTCTGTAAGAGATTTAAAATATTGATTTCTATGACATTGAAATGTGTAAATTAAAGAATGTAATTGATATGTTTTATATATTATTATGTTCATGTTTTATGAACAGTCTATATTTTTTCTGTTATTTAAAAAAACATTCAAGCTGAATACGGTTTAGACCCATTAAGCAATCTGTTCAAATCGATAATATTGTCATTTAGACATCAAACAAGAAAAGTAAGAATTAAAATTAATTACGGCTCTAAATTATAAAATACCCAGCAGTTTCACCACCATAACTTCCCATTCATAGATAAAATATTGCCTTACACAGGTGGCTGGTACATCCATAAACAAAAGACTCTAATTTGAAATTATTAACGGTGTAAATACATACACCTGTAATACGTATTCATGTAATATCATTCATATAATGAGGGTTTTCTAAAATGGCAATCCACGAGGTGGCAGCACCGAGTCGTCAGGTCCAGATAACTGTCAAAGTGCTTATCTTTATTATGAATAGTGAACGATTTTAGTGTTTTTTTTATTTTATAATTAAAGCACTGCATTATTGTTTTACTATTGCGGTTGAGTAAATAAAAAAAACTAAATCATATTGTGTTAACAAATTTTTCAACAAGCTTTTCCTTAGTACCAGTGACTTTTGCACCCTCTCTCTTAGCTCAATTTTTAGTTCGGAAACCTTATTCTGACCGTAGTCCATAATAAAATCAATAACACTTCCAATATAACAGAATTTCAATAAACAATAAATTCGGCACCTACAATTCCATACTATTTGACAGCTGTTTGGACCAGACGCATACGTGGCGCCACCCGGTGGCAGAAAAAATTTCAAAAACCCTCATTCCTATACCTATTTTGGTGTATGTTGATATCTCTGATAGTTCTCATCTCTTCAAGCCAAGCATACTACTTTCATTCCTTTGTAAGAAAATAAGCATTTTGGTTGTATATATGTCTTTACCTCTTCACTATTCATTACATCACAAAGCTCATTTCTATTCAAAAAACACAAAATGCATTTTATTATTACTCAGTATTGTACAGGAAGTCATTTTCTGTCACCATACAACTTAACTTTTGAGAGGAGTTTAGATAGTCTTTAGGACCTTTTTAAAATACACAATTCTACTAATATAACTGTTTCCTAGGTTCAACTTTAGCCCAGCTTGAGAATGAAGATGTTATGCTGCAAAACCCCATCACGCTGCCTCCAGAACTACAGCAGAAAATCAATGACACTGAAATAGAAAAGTACAAGACGCAGTACTTAGACCAGTTTAAGAAGAAATGTGAGAAGAACGGACATCCTGAATTATTTGAAAGTGCACAGGTGAGTCAATTTGGAAAATTTTATTTCAAAACTAGCTTCTGCCACCATTTTCACCCGCATCCCGTGGGTACGTCTGCACGAACCCTTATAAAAAGTAGCTTATAGCCTTCCTCGATAAATGGGCTATCTAACACTGAATGAATTTTTCCAATCATACTAGTACTTCCTGAGATTAGTGCGTTAAAACAAACAAATGTTAGTATAGATAAACATGGATAGATAGAATTATTCTCATCCTTATTGGTGACACTACATGCAGCAGTAAAGTCTACCAATTGAAATACATGTGAATAGCTACTTGACATTATGCCCAGAAAATTTCTGATCCAGAGAAGCCTTGCAACAATATTTTTTTTTCTATTACCTACATTACAATTCCAGTATCAGATCAATCATCATGCATTGTATTGAAGGATATAAATTATAGTTTCTACTTGATTTAATTACGCCAGTTTATTTGGATGAGATTAGAAAATGATATGGAAATATCAATTTTCCTGATTAGTGGACAAGCTTACTAAATTGTTATTTCTGTGACAAAAGTATGATGACAAGCATTTGTTGGTCCATATTTCTGGTGAGTTAATTATAAAGACATTAGTTAATTGGTAGGGGACGAGAAAACATCGATAATAAGCGTTTCTAGTAGCTATCTGTTATTTATCTTGTTGGCCGAGTTAAGTGTTATCACGCTATCATAAATAGCACGTATTATTAATATCGTGATTGGGATTACGAGGTTGGAATATTTTTATTAATATTTCGACATAGCTCTCTACAATTGTCGTTACATAACTTTGCCGCTCCGAAGTAAGCTGCTAGCAGCAAATTTCAAATGACATCCTACCATTTTGGTAGTCTTGAGAAGCACTATGGGTGAGATGCACCATTTAACTTGACGATAAACAAACCATAACCAGTCGTGAAATTGCCGCCCATAGGACAAATCGGCGATTTGGCAACGGAAGATGGTTCGGTTATCGTTATAGTCAAATGGTGCAACTAACCCCAAGTAATTCTGTCTTTATTGGTGACAATTTTAGTAAAGATTTGATGTTATTGTCAAGAATAGATACAGTGGGTTTTAATGAACGGAAGTTTATGTGAGAATTTAATTATAAGCAACCGGTTCTGTAATAAGCGACCTTCTTGCTGTGACGAGGTCGGGGATCCAAAGATCATCAACATACGGCATTGCTGGAGATAAAGTACGGTTTTAAGAAATAAATGCAAGGGTTTAGAAATAGAAACTGAGTGAACGAAATAGTTGTAGACAGATTTTATTTTTGTTGTTGCAGTAAAATGTGCCAAAATATTTTTATTGTTATGTATCGTAATTCTTATGTTCGTAAAATAGAGTGCTCAGTTACTATGTACAATAACGAACATCATGATTCAACTGTAGAGGTATAATATTAGCTTTCGTCAGCGGTTTCACCCACATCCCATGAGAACTAATTTGCTTGCTAGGATACATTTTGCAAATCGGTCCAGTAATTCCTGAAGTCTTAAAAGAAGTAAGAATTCTTTCTCAGTTTTATAATATTAAGATAGATGTATTTTAATTTCGAACAGGTTTCAAATTAATTCAGAAACACTTGTGCACATAACATGTACTTACCTATTACCGCGCCTCTAAGTGCTTCTAAACTGCCGCGTTTATTTTTGTTCTATGATAAAAATAATCTTATAAAAGATCCTTGAAAAGGTTACATGTAGCGTTTGAAACTGATGTTGTCATTATGTGTAACAAAATACCCGGAAAATAAGGCTATTTGAAGCAATTTCGTACTTATCTTGATGCTCCCTTAGTTACGAATTAGAGTAAGTATCTACCTACGTCAATGAATATGCCCAAATGAGGCTCTTTTTCAGATTGAAATTCAGTTGTTGTCTACTGAAGCAGTGTAGGTTTCTATTACCTAACTGTTCCCAGTCATTCCATCGCTGTCGTGAGGACAGGACCTACTTTCCGCAGTCGGATAAAAGTAGTGTCTTTCTTTTCTTAAGCTAAGGATCTATATGTATGCCAGATTTCATTTAAATCGGTTCTATGGTTTTGGCGTAAATGCGCAACAGTTACGTACCTATAAGGATAATATTTCACTCTTTCATTGCATATTTTATCGAACATTGTGTCCTTATCTGAATACCATACTGTAAATAGGTAGAGTTTGAATTTGTTAACAATTGAGACCAATACGATCACCGTCACTATTGGATCACAAATACCTACTATTGGTAAAATAAGTTAGCAAAAGTTCAACCGTAAGAAGTTTTTGGGTATGTGCAAGGTTTTCTAAGAAGTAACACAAGTTGTGTAGTTGCATTGTTTCAAAAAGTTAATCTTATTTAAAAGAACTAGTTAGAAACTCCACAAAAGTACTAAGTACAGACTCCGTTCTACGATTGTAGGAAAAACAATTGTATCGTTTCTCAATACAATGCAAAGGCATAACATTTACAAATGCCGGAAATATCGACAGCCTATTGGATTATTGCTATTAACTACTATACTAACTTCTTGGTACCTGAAACAATAGGCATGTCCTTTGTGACGCAATTCTCAGTTTCTTGTTAGAAGATATAAAAACTTCAGCGTCATACTACAAGGCTGTATGACGTTTTTGATTGATACCTGGCCAGTATTTTATCGTTTTTTTCTGGGAGATGCATTTATTATCTATTGGTGCAGAACGCGCCGAACGAAACGAATTTAGAATTCGTTATTTGAAATCTTATGAAACGTTGTACAATTTTCCGCTTCTACTCATCCGATTCGGCGCTGACATTACGTAAATTTTGATTGGTGTAAATTGAGCAAAAACGATTGCCTTGATATGTTCGACACGTTTGGCTCCGATAATGTGCTTTCGCCATAGCACAATACTTCCTAATTTTCGAATAAACTATATTTGCTGTCTGTTGGTAATACTGAGAATCTTGGTGGAGTCTTCTCCTTGTAAAGAACCTATTTAAGAGGCACCATCATACTGATTTCTGCAACAAAGTAACACGAAGGGTGTAATGACACAAGAAAATGAGCTAACCTAGGGAAAGAATATGAGTAACTTACAGTTTTATTCTAGGACAGAGCAAAGGCAACAAGTTTACAATAAAGTAAATGTGGAAACATTTATCAATTTGCTTCAAAAATATAAGTCGAGCACATTTACATGGCAACTGTACATACATACAAATATTTGTGTTAATCCGCGTGTTGTAAGACAGCTGTAATCAGTCACCTTGTACCTTGATATATCAACTACGATATGGATTGGAAAATAATTGCATTTGTGGTGTACGTAGATACTAAAGTCTTGATTACTTTTTTACACTCTTATGAAAGATTTTTGATTAGCGCTGGTATTTTTTGTTGCAATTTTTTTTTGCAAATTATTTTACTGAAATTATACAAATGAAATGCTTGACCCTGATTTTTGGAGTCAATCTTTAACTAACTTAATTTCTTAACATAAAAGTCTAAAGTAAAATTGTTGCGCTGGTTCCGCGTAGAACGAAAAGCTACATCACAACTGCATCGGGATGACATCGCCAAATACGATGTTTATTTGTTTTATTTTATTTTTGGTAATTTTGTACGTCTGCCGTTTTCTGTGAAGGGCACTTTGAATGCAATATGTTTACTTGCACTTCACTAAGAATACAGTAGGAATTTCTGAATATTATGTATTTACATTAAAAAATACTCCTCAGTGTTTGTTGTTTACAAACTTTCCTTTTTGTGTCATACTCGATCGTCAGTATAAGTTTGGTAAAAGCAATTTTATTATTCATCAAATTTCACCACATAATATGTATCATGCTATTGACGTAGAATAGTTGGTTATAAAAAACAATATTTCCTGCCTACAGATAGCATCAAAAATGATTCATATACCTACTGCTGTAAAACAATCCAAATCAATTGTACCATTTATTGAAATAACAAAATCTGTTTCTGTAGTAGATTGGGAGTAGGCGTAAGTATATGATGCATATCATTGTAATTTTATAATTGTTTGACAAAATACCATTTCTGCTTAGCTGGATACTACTGATGATGAATAAAAAGGAAATTGAGAGCCATATTATAACAAAGCTTGGATATCATGATTGCTTTGTTGTGCAATGACTGGTCATTATAATATGTAGGTCATTATCAAATAAGCATTACCTAAAGTTAGGACTAGTTAGTCGCTGTAGATAAAGTACCTAAAACCCGCAACTGCGTTGTTATCACTTTGTATTTGTACTATTAACCTCAGTACTTTGTACTAAAAAAAAACTTTTTAAATTATCTTAAATGGAATGTTGGCATTGGCTACGCCTAATGAGGCTGTCACAAGTAATATTTTTTTCCTTCAATTAAATAATCATTTATTTCAGGAAATTTTTCTCATATTTCATACAAATATTATTATTTCATATACATTTTATTTATTTTCCTTACTCGTTGATTCTTTTTTGGGATACATAATAATTTGTGCGATTTCATAGGTAGGTAGTCAACTAACAGTAGGCCTACAATGCTCTCCATTTCATCGAAATTGAAGACACTTATTGACCCTAGTTGACCCATAGTTTTTGCAAAGAGACAAATAGCAATGTCTCAGATCAATCTGTTTTTATCAATATGAAGATAGTAGGTAATTGAACCTGATTGAGAAGTGGACAACTGAATACCAATAACTAATAGTGCCTAGAAACTTCTAGCCTTGAAAGCCCAATTTATTTTATTATATTTGTGGTTGTTAACGCTAATAAACTCGTGTCATGTGGCTTGCCTTGCATCCAAAAAGTATCAGAATATTCTTATTCTCGGACAGTCCAATGTGTTAATTATATTTGGTCAAATAAACAGATTTATCTACGACTACGTCATACGTACCTACTAGTTTTTGCGTGCTCTTTATATTATTATCTGCAAAAAAACTAGGAAAAATAAGTAAAGAGGTCTTTATATCTACGTAATCTTATTTAAAACATAAAGGAAAAAAATAATAATGATCCCTACGTGAGCTCGTGAGGTAGGTATACTGAAGGTTAACGTAGATCGTTATACGCAAAGATTTGAAGATAGACAATAAATATTATGTTAACATTTTCAGTATAATACTATAATAATTCGAAAAAGCCACGGTACTGACGGTTTTTGCGAATACAACTTTAACGTATCTTTTTCCTGGAAAATTTCCCCATCTAAATTTAGTGTTATAGTATTAAAATCCACTTCCTTAAATAGATGAGTGATTATAATTAGTATACGGACATTATGTAGAGGTAAATATCCGTAATGTTATCTAGCTTCGTCGTCTGTCTGTCGATGAGACTTAAGGCCCTTGTGACTTTTGACCCAGAGTTCTAGTCACGCGGCACGGAATAAATCGTCTATCGATACCACTATGCATATGGGGTGAATTTTTATTTTAACTTATTGAATTTCAAATAACACGTAAAAAGATGCGTTGTGTATCCGGTGTTGTCTGTGAAATCACGATTTGACCAAATACAATTATCAGACGATTCTTCCAAATGATTAAAAATAGCTGGAAATAATTTGATTAATGTTGCTATAGAGGATGCTATAGGAACTACTGATAAAGAAATAGAATAAAACTTGACTTTCCTATTGGTAGGAAGTCAGAATGTATCATCCTATACCTTCTTAGTACTTTATCAGCTATATAAATTTCCTTTCAATAATACATATAGGTAGGTACCCTACATCCGACTGTGATTACGTATCAGCAGTAGAACTGAACTTTGACACGGGTACTAGTTCACTACAAATTCCTAACACAATTACACAAGTACATATGTAGGTATATGAATGTACAATGACCAAAGGACTGACTTAATGGCTTGACCTTTTCGCCCTACGTGAGTCAGGCGTGGCATTGGTATGCCGAAACGGAATGTAGCCAAATTGCTGGGACCTTTAATGTCTTGTTCAAAAAGGACCAATTTTCTCATAAGTTTTTATGTTCCTCCCAGAATAAAAATAATAGTGTCTCCGATAACCTTTTAAATAAATAAATAACATTCAATTTTATTATCAATAGATTTGCTTAAACTGTTGAGTATAAGGACAATGAACTTTGCCTACATAGCAAAAAGCGGCCTTTAAACGATATACCTACGTCATGACAAAACTTGACCTGATAGTAGGAATTTTAATTTATTCGCTTAAAACTCGGTAATACATACACACATCATTTAAGCAGGTATTTATTAGGTACCTACTTTAAAGTTATTGTACCCGTGTCACCTTTGGGTACAAATACGACATTGTTTTTGTCTCATTTGCATAAAGGTCTATACAGATGTTTCGTTGCTTCTTTTGTGTGTAGCCAAAATCGATTTGGATATTGTAGCCAGTTTTGCTTTGGCGAAAACTCTTTATAATATGTATTATCTTTAACCAGGACATAGCTAAAACAAGCAAGTCTATGAAAATGTACATAAAAAAGCTACTTGTGAATCAGCGAAATAAAGTTTTTTATGAATCGGTCACCCAACCGAAAACTTGAGCCGTTCCATAGAAGTAAAACTATTCGTTATTTGTTTGCAGGCAGCAGCTGGGGATCTCATGAACTGCTTTAACTCCTTGGTGAACACAGAAGTGCTACAACAGGAGATTGAGAATGCCAAGCCCACTGGAACAGTCGACGAAGTGTTTAAGAAGTAAGTTTTAAAGGAATTCCCTGTGGTGGAGTCTTGATTCTCATCTGCCTAGCCCAATTATGTTGGGGTCGCCTTGCAGTCTAATCGGATGCAACTGAGTACCAATTGTTACTCAAGTTGTACCAAGTCGGTCAATAGAAATAATTGTTAAACATTGAGCGACTGCCTGTCTGACCTCGTAAATTCAGTTACCTGGGCAACGCGAACCCTTTGGTAAGGCTGGTTGTCAGCCTTAATAGATTCTGACTACCCGTAACAACTGCCAAAGATATTCAAACAGTGCCTGTTAATTAGCCACAATGTACTTTTTGATTTTGATCATTATTATTACACCTCAGTCAGTCCCCTGTTTAACCAGTCCTATGGCGATATTCGACAAAATACTCAGTTATGTATTGAGGATCGTTTTGCTTACTCAGCTATTAAGCTAGTAATGTAATGTTTAGTTGCGTTATTTGTGTTGTGTTGCGCAAAATAACGTCATTCCTATTGAGTTTCATAGTATGCATATGGCTGGCCGTTACACGCAACCCATTTGACCGATTTTTTGACTATTTTTGTCGTAGTTTTGTGTAATTCAAACTATATAAGCTCGTCGAGGTATATTTGTCGACTCTTAAACTAATCCGATTTTATTTTGTTTATTTGGTAGTAGCCAATCCTAAGTTAAATTGGCTACTGTAAATTTCACTTTACGTTTTAGTCAAATTGCACGCACAAAACACTACAGCGCTTGTATCAAATGGCAAATGGCATTGCCGTTCTATTTGTGATCAAAATTCCAGTCACGCATAAAATCATCATGAACATCATATTATTATGCCGATCCAATACAATCCATTTACAGACATTCCTCGTTTTCCGTCTCTTTGATGCTCCTGCTCCACCTGCGTTAGCGTTAACGTTAATGTCAATGGCCAACTACACGTTACTTATTGCATTAAAAATGCGTGTTGGCTACACTTACGCAAAGAGTTAATCCCTCATGAAGTAACGCGTTAACACACATTAAAGAGGTTAAACTCAGACACACAAAATAATTCTAAAAACTAAAGCTTTCTCATTTGACCATTCCATTACCGTGCTCGTAAAATGCAGCTACCGCTTAAACAAAGTCTCTACACTCGTCCTTGCATGCGTGCAATGAGATGGCATTAATGTAGCCAACATCACTTAGCGCTCTAAGCTACGCACTAAAACCCTTTGATGTGTCCAAAAAACCGACACCCG
This sequence comes from Helicoverpa armigera, assembly GCF_030705265.1. Classification (NCBI taxonomy): domain Eukaryota; kingdom Metazoa; phylum Arthropoda; class Insecta; order Lepidoptera; family Noctuidae; genus Helicoverpa; species Helicoverpa armigera. The sequence goes on along the minus strand of NC_087123.1, from coordinate 9,626,033 downwards.
AGTTATCGCTTAACGTTTAATGCTATTCATAATGCCATTTGTATAATTTGCCATTAAAACGTTGGCCACATCTGCGTAATGCCAAAATTTAACGCGTTAAGACGCAGGTGGAGCAGTAGCATAACAGACTTCCCCTAAAAGGAGGAGGTTCTCAATTTTGATGTTTGTATTTTTTTTTCTTAGCGTTATAAGAAATGTAAGTACCTCGATAAAAAACCTAACTAGTTAAAACATTTCTCCAGGTACTGTGCCAAAACTCCAGAGTTCAGAGGTTGTTTCCGCAACATGACAGAGACCGTAAAGCCTTGCTTCTCCGGAGCTGAGCAGAAACACTTCAAGACGATGTACAACGTCACTGAACAGTTGGCTGACTTCATCTGCTATAAGGAAGGCGACAGGATCGCATGTGAGTTCTCAACCTTTGTTTAAACTAGGCGTTCCAATGTACGCGAGCACAGAAACAATAGCTTAGTATATCTATTCCGCGTATTAACTCTAAGTACTCGTGCTGACTCTCGCCTTACAGTCAAAATACATATTTGTATGCGAAACCGACTACATTGTATAAGTATATATTACCTACTACACTATATTGCAACGCTTAGTCAGACAGAGGGACTACCATAGCAAAGTAATAACTGCTGACTGAACGAGGTGTTCATTTTTGAACTACATTGCAAAATGCCTGAGGCCTCTTCCAATTCAATACAAAGGAGTCCCATTCATTATACTACATATATCCGCTATTTAACTGCACCCAGATTATATCAACCAATTTAAGGTTAAGGTCATCGGTCCAAATCAGTGAGGTACCCCACGCAGCGATTACCGAATTACTGCTATTATATTTGTGTGTGACTCTGATTGTACCTGTAATTTTGTGTACTTACACTAAATCAGCGAATGATAGTGACTCTTCTTCATTAACTGACGATTAACATACGTCCCTTTTCAAGTAAGAAAATTCGTAGGGTGCGTCTACAAGGTGCATGTAGCTGGAGCAAAACATGCGCAAATGACAATTGACAAGTGACAAGATCACGCGGGTGGGGATTTCGATTCGGTACATGCGTTTTTAAAATGCATGTAACCAGCGGATGTGCCTGAATATGCGCAAGCTACTTGCACCACCCTAAATGATATACCATATTTTAATAAGGATATTTTTATAAAACTGCTGGGGCACCAGCGAGAGAAGAAAATAAAATAGTTCACTCATAACGTGTTTTTCTCTACTTTCAGTATTCATAGCAGAAGGCGGTAAGGAGTGCTTCGAAGACAAACAGCAAGGCGTTCAGGATTGCTTCAACTCTACCTTCGACTCGGAAACTCAGGCTAACCTTAAGAATGCCACTGACACTGGTATCTTCGAACTTGAGTTCAAGGTAACAATCATATTCCTTTATAATTTGTGGTTGCGGTTTCATGCGGTTTCTTTGTACCATAAAGGTTCCATACCTACTGAACCTATTTGAATAAAGTTTTCCAGCTGTTTCACGCGGTTCGTTTGTACCATAAAAGCTCCAAACCTACCGAACCGATTTGAAACATTATATCACTGTTGGAAAGCTACACTACAAGAAAGATAGGCTATATGTTATCCGGGTAAGGGTAGAACATCCCCTAAAACACGGGTGAAACGAGAAACAGCTAGTTGGCATATAAGTGGCATTTAGTCAGTTCCGAATTTGGGGCCAGCTCGCAAAATTACTGAGGCGTAATATCTACATAATTATTGAGGCGTGACAATATTTTTTTTGCGGATAACGAGTACTTATGATACGGTATTGAACTTTGAAGTACAAAGTTCTAGGTCGCACTGCATAGCGGAACAGGCGTATTATTTAGTTGACGACCAAGGAACCCTTGTCAGTCATGAATTCATGATATGTATTGTTGTCGAGTTTTAATTCGCAATTCGAAACCCTAATTGTTATCGTGTGTAGTTTCTACCGGCTCTTTCATCCGCATCACGGTGATATTCATTACCACATCCGCGTCCCAAAGGAACTGCTTCCCACACATGAATACTGATAATAATTTAAAATACTGCCATGTTTCATCAGAATCGATCCAATCGTTTTAACGTGAAAGAGTAACACACACATAGGTATCCGTCCTTACAAATTGTCGCTTAATATTAGTATGATTTGTTCATATATGTGTATAAGTCTATTGCCCAAAAAATTTATGGTAATAATTTAATTATATTATCTTTCAGGAAAAGCAATGTGAGCAAATGACTACCCTCCAGAAATGTATAGTCAGCGTGCTGGAGAAATGTCCCAAACCCACATCGGCTAACATCGTCGATTCGCTGTTCAACTTCGTGAGAAAGGCCACTCCTTGCAAGGCATTTACTAAGGTAACGAAATTATGTACTGATTTTATTAATGATAGGTAAATTGTAGCTAAAGATTTAGTATTTGGGAGTTCTGTTCGGTTTACAATGAACAAAAACAGACAATAATTGTGGTATCGAGGAGTTTCACACGTTTTGAATTCGGATAAATTACAAAAATATATGAAGATAACTGAGCAGGCTCTTCTGACGATCCAAATAAATATAAAAACTTGGATTAGTGTGTGCCCAAATTTAAGAATTTCTGAATCAATCCACCCTTGACCAGGGTCGGTGGGGCCCAAATCTCGAGTAAAAAAAGGTGTACATAGTGTAGCGTTTAAGTCCATGTTTTTAAAATATGGACAAATTCCTTTCCTTAGAGCATCTTATACTTTAGCAAAATAAACTGCGTATCATATTTTTATAGTATAGTAGCGGTCTACGTCGGCCGTCTAATGAGGAAGTTTCTATTGAACCCATGTACGCGCGACGCCAATTACGTATTTTGAGACAATAGCTATCACTATACCATTATATTCCTGTATTTTACTTCCTACTTTTTAATGTATTTTATACCTTTTTCGAAATATTAAAAAAGTTCCTATATACACTTTTTATATAAGTAATTTTTATGACCCAATCTTGGATTATTTCTACTTTTGTTTATTAACACCATAAAATCTGCACTGAGCGATTTTACTCCAATTTATTTTATTTTTCAAAATATTTCTTATTATTATGTAATATATTACTTTCCACTAATATTATAACGCATGTTTTATTAGGGGACCGGCAGCGTTAGAGGTGGAAACACAGTAAGTTGTAAAAAACACGTTGAGTAGCTTTCGCCATTTGTGTACGTTTTTCATCCATGCGATATAAATCTGTCTGTGTCTATGGCAAAACTTAATGCCACCATATAATAAAACGTGGTCTTAAAAATCACCGGTGCTACGTTTAGACCATTGTCTTGATGAAAGTGAAATGGTTTAAACCTAGTACTAAACCCAGTCCGTTGAAACCACGTTTTATTATAAGATGAATGTAGTTCAAATTTTGTCTGAGTCAATAATAAAAGACAATTTAAGTAGGTTTATCCAAGATACAACCTTTGAAGATTGTACTAACATTATATTAATTATTCATGTAATATCATTTATTATATTGGAAACGGTGGCGGTAAAAAATAGCATTTTAGGTAAGTATAGAATCATTTTAGGTATGTGGCTGACAAAAATATCATTTGTGACGTTAATCATTTGTTTTATGTGTTTTTGTTTACTTGTAGGTTGTTGTGTTCACATCTAACAAGAATAAAAAACCATTGTCAATGTTTTGTGTTCCAAGCATGGAGAATAGAATAAAGAGTGGAGATGTCATAATGCAAAATCTTCTAAGAAGAGTTGCGAAAGAGCGCGTCAAAATACGGGTGTTCGGGGACGAGGACTTTTGTAAAGCCAAACATTTTCGATAGATGTGTCAAATACCCTGAACAAACGTCTCGTTAGTTCGCTAGTAAGCGGACGTTATGGTCACGCCTGCCGTACGTAGTTAACCTAAAAGAAAGCGCCTGAACTACTGCTTCTGACATCTCTACTAATATTTCCTTTCTCCGTGGTAAGTAAAAAAATCTAATATTTATACAAATGTTTTCGCTTTATAGGAGGAGAAAAAGGCTGCGCCCGGTGCAGCCAGTGGTTTGACCGTGACAGCAGCAACACTCGTAACCGCGCTGGCCGCCGCATTACTTGTATAAGCGAAACATTTAATTCTAAGATAACTCTCGTACAACATAATTTAATTTTACGCTACGCGCAAACAAACATTACAATACCTACGCAGGTACAAAAATGCAGATTAAATGCGAAAACGCTCTGGTGCTGCCATCTATACGAAGAAGTTACATTTTTTAAATATTTTAGTACGCATTTTTAAGCGGGTCGCATAATTTTTTATATATAATTATGTTGGGAAGGCGTTAGAACAAAGTACATAAAATAATGTTAGGTGAAGGTGACTGTTGTATGACAACTCTAAGTTCTGGAGTAGTAAATTAGAGTATAGGAAATTGATTAACCTTAAATCATTATGATTCTTAAATTCGTACTCTAATTAAACTACTGCAAAACATAGCTTCAAGGGTAAGGCGATTTTATAAAGATTATAATTGTGAATGGACGTGAGTTTTGATTATCAAATACTAATGGATATGTCTCGATTTATTTTAAATTTATAATAAGGCAAATCGCCCCGCGATGTAACAATAATATCAATTAAAATGATTTAAGTACATTCCAAAATTCAGACATTTTAATAAATTAAAAGAAAAAAAAAACAAGTTTTATTTGGACAACTGCATAAGCAATCCTGTCGATTTAAATAAATGTATTTCATTACTTTATACTGCTAAAAGGTTATTTCACACAGATGATATTATCAATAATTCTGTAGTTGATTTGCATTGTTTTTTTAACTTTTATATTGTTTTTATTATATCTAAGCGAATATTACTGATGCTTAAAGACTGTGTGATATCAAAATATTATATTCCTTTTATTGCAACTGTGACTAGGCAGCATTTATCTAGAAGTACATATCGTTACATATTTTTTTAATGCCAATATTTGCCAAAAAAAGTGGCCAACGAAATATAAAGCTTAGCTTAAGACTTAAAATAAAGGGAACCCATTTTTTGTACGAAGAATTTATGTCATAAAGTCATTGAACCAGGTTCAAACGGCGTTAACATTGGTTGCCTTGCATAATGAGAAATAGTATCAATAGGTGTATACTTAGTATATCAATGTTTTAAAAAATGTCGAAGATAGCCGTCCGCAAGTTAGACTCGCATCAAAATGTCCTAAATACAAACCGGCTACACTGTAATATGAACTTTAGTGTGTAGGTAATAAGTACGAAAATAGTTAGTAAAATGAAAGTCGCTTCGTACATTTATTACTGCTTTTGTCCATTATATTTTATAGAGTATTTAATGTTTGGGTGTTAGGGTAAAATGTCATAGAAATATTTCGTAGACTCAATTTTACAGACATTTTAATATATTTTCTATGGTCATCCTACTTTTGTGATATTTTTAAAATAGATATTCGCTTTGCCAATGGTTCAGAGAATTTTTATTTGAGAGAGTAAGGCATAATTGTGTATTTGTATTATATAATGTTTTCTATAAAATATTTATGTAGTATATTTTTTGTATAAATATTAATAATTTGACATTATCTACTCTGTTCATATTTTTTAATACTTTTGTTGGTTTGGTTTTTTTTATTAATACATCAAGTAAAGGCGCTTCATAGTTTAACATTTTTAATTATTTTTATTTGCTAAAAGTCTATGGTGCGCTCAACTTTTTAGTTTTAAATCAATTAAAAGTTACGATATACAAAACAAATCAAATACCAATTGGGAATTAACTCTAAACAAATTTTTCAATAAGCTATTCTGTGCCCTATTGCTTAGACCTTAAAATTCAACTTTACGTGCCACGAATGCTGGTCCTGCGTCAATAAGTGCGTGATCAATAAAATGTTGAGATTGTTTTGTATATTTTAACTAATAGTTATACATATAGAACTGTTTTATGACAAAATATGTCGATAATCTTGACCCTGAAGGCCGTAGCATATTATAATGAGAGCATCTACATACGAAATTAGGATTACGCAGATTTAAGGGTATAGTCTACAAAACATTTTTTTTTTCAATGCCAACATTTAAATAGAGGATCCAAAATCCCTCTATAATGACCAATTTTCAACTTTGGTACCAAAAGTTTATTTGTTGTCCTTTATTCTTGGAGCCAACGCCCTGTGGTTGTTGTACAGTTTATTTTGCTATGAGCTCGGTTTACAAGACTATCGACATATGAAATGCAATCCTGATTAATTGCTTTGTTGACTGTTTAATTATTAGAAGCCATATTGTCTATGTCAAAGGTGTAGATTCGATGTCCGGTAGCTAGGGATTTGTATTTGTTGCTATGTGGTTTATAACCATTTTACAATATTTGCAAATAAATGATGAAGTATAAAATTCTTCAAATCTTTTTATTCCTACCCAACTAAGCGAATCATTTTTTTCACACAATTATTTTTGGTAGTGTGGTAGACCAACTGGATATATAACGAAGGACCGTAGCGAGTCCCGTCGGGGCTGCGGGACTGTTCGAATGAGTTACCGCGGCCCTGGTACAGAAAAGGCCTACGAAGACACACGATGTATTTCTTATTTTATTAGACTGAAAATCATAAAACTCCATATAGGCTTAAGAAAAATACAAAATCCTAAAATGAGCGAGCACATGTCCGAGCCACGCTGATAACTTGTTGGGATGACGAAAATAATTCACACAAATATAGTTCTTATGTTTATGTATTAAACGTTACAGTTTTTGCACAACAGTTACATAATTATTATTGGCACTTAATGATCAGTCCTAGCTCGGCACTGTCAGCATATCAGTTCTTCTGAAACAAAACAAAAGAAATCTCTAAAACAGGTTACACACGCAATTTTTATTAGTTATAGCCTATGTTACTCGGGAAAGCTTTCCAACAGTGAAAGAATTTGTATAATCGGTCCATTAGATTTTAAGTTTTTCCATTACAAAAAAAAACCTCTTTATAGTATTAGTATAGACGTACCTACAGACGCTTTTCCCAGGTTTTAACATGTCCTGAGTGATTACCTTATTTATTTGTTACGCTTACACGAAAACTTTTGAAATGGTTGAGATGAGTCTAGAACGCGGATAAAGTGGTGGAAAACAGCTATTTATTTATCAAGAGGCTGCATAATTAGGTATATCAGTCATTACGTATATCAGCGTCTCAGTACTGCATTACCTTATAACTAGAAAAAAATGAATAATAGGAATAAATAACAATGCTTACCAGTATTCAAGCCTTGACATCGTTGCACGGCGAGCCTTTACGTACAAATCTGAAGAGAGACTCCGCCATGTTGGCGGGAGTGGGGGTCTCACAGCCTTCCAACTTGTTCACCACACAGCTTGACAGCTCGTCGAATTTAGCGCACTTTTGCTGTGGACAAGAAAAATGTTTGTGAGTAGGTGCAGCAGTCTGCGGCAATACATAAAGGGCTTAAGAAGGGACATGGGAGGTTTTAGTCAGTGAGAGTCTGACAATCGCTCTCTGTAGGACTCACAGCGAAAAAAAGTAGGTAGGAACATTGCTCATCTGCCATCATGTGTATAGCCTACTCCTAACATGTTAGGGTCGGCAGCCTAATAGGTTACAGCTGAGGATCAGTGTTTTACATGGAGCGACTGCCAATCTGACCTGCACAAACCAATCCATTAGCTGCCAGTTGACACACTTTCTGGCTTCCGACTATCTATAACGACTGCTAAAATTGTTCCAATAACCAGTCGTTATCGAAACACTCAGGAGGAACTCATTATGTCTAGATGGTTCCCCATCCACAGAGGGACCTCGCCAAGCGTTAGTTAATCCCATGATTGATCTACTTGAAGACTTCAGTTATAATTAGATACTTACAGCAAGGGTAAGGCTCTTAACCTCATCGACGCTCTTGAAGCCCTCCTTGATGTTTTCGGCACAGGTCCTGATCTCGTTAGCCTTGCTCTGGAAACACTGGGGTCCGCCTTCTGCGATGAACACTTTCGACCGAAACATAATGTGTTAATTAAATATTTTAATAGGTGGTAGATAGGTTGTACCTATTCAGTATTATTTATGGAAGATTTAAGACCTTACAGGGATGATTCGATGTCATGATCAATATGTTCCTACCTCTGTTTCGTAATTTTTCACATGCATAGCCATCTCACATTTTATCTCTTGAAAGCCTTGTAGCACAAAAAATTTAAATTTACCATGAAGAACGCAAATTCTTTTCGGTTAGTTTGTAGTAGTAAATTGTGGATATTTATTAGCAAACGTTCCAGATTTTTTACGTATCTACAAAATAGTTCTTACATGCAATCCTGTCGCCATCCTTGTAACAAATGAAGTCGATGAACTGGTCGGTGCCGTTCTTAGCGGAGTTGATCTGGTCGCGCATGTTACCGTCCACGCAGGGAGAAACGCCGTCCAATAGGTTGTAGATACAGCTCTTCAGTTCTGGGGTCTTGGCGCAGTACCTGGATAAAGATAAAAAAGTAGGTATAGGAGTTAAATATGGAACCTCCTCCTTTTTGGATGTAGAAGAAGTATGTGCCACCGTAATACCGCAATGTGCCGTGTACCTATGTAGCGCCCCGATTTTTACATTTCTCACGCTCAGTTAACATTAACTGCTACCACTAGGTGTGTATTACAGGCTTCTTCAACTCTTTTGGAAATGATTTTGATACGATTGATGACTTGAAGAACACGACTAAGTTTTATGATAAAATAGTTGTTCAACACAAGATAATTACTTAAGACTTTGTGATTGTCAGAAATATTTACTTCATAGGTTGTAGAAAGAGTAACCCCATATTTTGTTATGTCTGTAAGTATGTATACTCACTTCTTGAAGACCTCATCGAGAGCACCGTTGGGTTTGGCTTCCTCGATTTCCTTCTTCAGCGTCTCCATATCGAACAGACTCTTCACGCAGTTCACGAAGCTCTTGCCAACATTCTACGAATAAAAACCAAACTATTAGTTATGGCATCTTATACATAGCTGATCGTATAAGTACTCTTGTAACCTACATAAATTTTGGTACATCAATCCTATCACTTTAACTTAGATGGATGCGTTTATGGAAATGCAACCGAATATTATCTTTGTATCAGCTAGATTTTAAGCCTGGTTTTACTGGTTACCTATAACTATATGTCAGTTACTGCTATCTGCCAGTTAAAGGCTGCTTATTACTTTTGCCAGATATTGCTATCTGAGACCTTTGAAACCAAAACTTATAGTTTATCTATCAGATACGTTTCTGACGAGACTATCAGTAACAAATCCATAACTGGAACTTATGAGTATTTTGAACCCAATCACCTCTGCAACCCCCCATTCAAGGCAGCGGACGTTCTGACAAGCCCCAGAGTACTTCGGTCAAAGTCAAAGCGTCATGTCATATCATACGCTTGTCCCAAATATGGGCTAACCACCTCGTTGAAATTCCAATCACCTTACTTTACCAGCTAATTAATACATTATCGGCTACATTTCTATGAACAGGTGTTTCCTCTTATTATAATGTAAATGGACACCGCCAATTTTGGGGGTATTTAGCATTTGTCAACTTGATTCCATGTCACTGAATAATATTAAGTATATAAACAAAAATAACGTTCATATGTTGATGAAAACATTGACGTGTTGGCCTGATTTTCAGTCAAACACTAACCTTTACTTAAATTAAATATTTTAAAGCTAGTCTTAACATTATGATGGGTAATTTTAGGTTTATGAATCTGATAGTTACCACTTTTGAACATTGCAATAATTTTGTGACATCTAGAGCGTAATAGTGTCCCTTTTTGTTTGATTTCGTGGTACCTACATATCTCTATTAGACTATGATGAAGCCTCGCTAGTGCATACGTTTGAGATGAAAATACTCAGTTTCACTATCCTCTTAGGGAAAAAACAGCTACAAAATACATAAAAGTACCAATCTATAATTTTACCCAGAATCGGTATTTCACTTAACGCACAATCTTCACAAATCGTATTAGCTGTGTTTCATATGGTACATGACTGAGGAAACCAAAGACTCTTCAATGAAATAGATCCTTACCTCAACCTGGTCTACTTTGTCTTCGGCGTTGTTCTTCTTGCACTGCTGCACGAGCATGGCGCGGAGCTGAGCCGCTTTGTCTTCAGGCAGGTTGAACTCCTCGGCCAGGACGGCTGGAATTAACAAAGAACATTGTATAATGTACAAGCTTACTTATAAAATTGAGTATTGGCAAAATAATGTGCTTTTTAACAACAACTTGACATCAGGAATCTGGGATTTAACTTGAAATGCTTGTGAATTTTTAAGAAATGCCGAATACTGAAAAATATAATTCAAACATCATAGAAATAATCATAGGTTTATTATATTTATTAGAAGTTTACTCAACTTAAGTCTTTATTATTTTTCCTGGTTCGCAAAAAGAAGATTTACTTAAAGAAATAAGATATGCCTTTTGCATTAACGATAGGTACCGATAAGACATTAATAACTATTGAACAAAAAACGTTCTTAAAATAAACTAAATACCTAGGAAAAGGTTCCGAATATTGTTTTGCTTGTTGACCATTATTTTCTCATCATTTCTGTCATCTTTTGTTACTAAGGTCAATTAATAGCTTAGCGATAATATAAGAAATACGTCAATATAATATTTATTAAGAGATAAACCTAATTAACAATAACTGTCACTTGATTATTATTATCATGTTACTCCGATTGGAGCATTTTATGTAATAAATCGAAATTAACTGAATATTTACACAATTAAGGAATACCTACCAAGTCCGGGCGTCCGATAACAGTTTGCAATGTGGTAGCTACGTTCTGTTTACCCACAGCTTATTCCCTACTTGGGACATGTTTACGTGAAAGAAACTTAGGTTAATGGTGTACCTAATCACAGATTGACAGCACCGAGGAAATAAATGCCTATCTAAGAAAATCGCTGTAAAAACAGGCTGGCTTCTTTTTCGGAAGCGAAGTTTCGGTCGATGTTTAAGTCCCGATTATCCATAAATGTTTATAAATAATAGGCTGACTGTACATATGTATAAATGGCAAAAATTCTCTTATCGAAACTACATGAAAGACGCGTCTTGTGTCATCCCGGTGCAACGATGCAACGTCAAACTACAGAGCGGTCACACGACAAGCAGAGTTCAAAGGATAGTCTTGATCGAGTAAATTGGTAAATGAGCGGCAGCGAGCTCGCAGGAAGTGGGGGACACGAGTTCAATTCCCAACTGTAGCTGCCAGTCTTATAATACAGGTTATTCGCCACGATATTTTATGTAGAGATGTCATTTTGAAGAAAGTATTTTATTGGGGAGAGTGAACTTTGTGAGGTCCGATCGTATGATCTCTTTTGGTTGCACCTTTTATTAAAATACCAAGTTTAGATAAATATAGATAACTCTGATTTTATTTTATTTTTTTATTTTAATGGTAAATAAGCTTCACTGTAGCTTCTGTTGATAGTAACTTGCAGCTAAATGTAGGTATAGAAATGGTAAAGGTACTTAAACAACTGAAGCTTCACTGTGCAAAAATTGATCACAACATTTTTAACCCCCGACGCAAAAACGACGGGGTGTTATAAGTTTGACGTGTCTGTGTGTGTGTGTATGTGTGTGTGTGTGTGTGTGTGTGTGTGTGTGTGTGTGTATGTGGCATCGTAGCTCCCAAACGGATGATCCGATTGTAATGCGGTTTTTTTTGTTTAAAAGGAGTGTCGTTCGGGAGTGTTCTTAGCTATGTTTGGTGGAAATCGGTTCAGGTCTTCAAGGTCATCAGCTCGTTTGTTAGGTGTGAGAGGAATGTTACACGCTCAGTTTACTTGCAAGCATGTGTGGGATCTGAAATTTGAAACACTAATGTCTTCTGGAACCACTGAGCTGGTCTGCTGTTAGGGCACGAAGGTAGGAGACGTAACCCTGAACTGCCTTTTAGTAAACCCATCGAGTTTGGGTTCGTTGAATTTGTCTTGAGTAGTTCTCTTCAATTGACGAGAACCTGATACTGGAAATGGGATGTGGCGGATGAAACCCTGGAATGCCGGAATGAAACGGATAAACCGATTTATATCTTCGCTGAAAATCTAGAATGACCAAAGGATTATGTTTCCTCAACCTGTGCAATTCTTCCAGAGTTGTTATGAGGATTGTTAAACAGCATCCTTTGGCCGAGATCGCATAGAGCGACCCCATCTTAAAATGAAAGAAATTAACTGAAAGAAGGAAAAAATAAGGAGCTCCTTCAAAAAGCATGAAATAAAATTAAATTATAAATTTAAAAAAACCCCCGACCCAAAAAAAGTACGCAATTAGTATGACAAAAGGTTAAAAACGCTAAATCCTATAAAAAGCAAAAAATAACTTTAACACTACGTAAGTACCAACTAAAGCATGTCAGACTAAACTAAATTTTGACGTGTCGGGGGACCGCTTTTTACCTTCAAAAGTACTTACATAAATCAAATCATACCTACCTAATTACAACATTCGTATAAAATAAAATTATATACACAGTTATAAGTAGTACCTATATACTTAATTACTTCTAACGTTAGGCTAATAAATTAGAGCGGTCCCCCGACACGACAAAATTTAGTTTAGTCTGACATGCTTTAGTTGGTACTTACGTAGTGTTAAAGTTATTTTTTGCTTTTTATAGGATTTAGCGTTTTTAACCTTTTGTCATACTAATTGCGTACTTTTTTTGGGTCGGGGGTTTTTTTAAATTTATAATTTAATTTTTGGTTTTTTATCTACGCACGTTGCTATCCTCGTGACTCCAGAATAAAATGTGCTTACAATTAATTAATTACCTACTTATTAGGCCAATTACCCCTATCATTAACGATTTAGTACCTAATTAAAGAGTGGTTGTAACCAATTCGTATCCTACCACTAACAATGTTGTTTAGGCATCTTAGGCATTTGTTGATTTACCCCAAACTCGCATTTTTGGAACAACAACAATTGTTATTGTTTAAATAATCGATAGATTGTCAACAATTAGGTAAGTATGTTGTTTACTCTTCAACTTGATATCTTTGTTTCACTGTCATGAACCTAACTACACAACTTATCAGTTCAATTCGTAATTGTTTATCAAAGCTGCAAATAATATGAATAATAATTATCTAATTTCCAATTAATTATTTACATTTTATTAGCGTTCAATAATTCTAATGCAAATACAAAGGTCAAAGGCCTTTTGACAGATAAGATGGCGGGAAAATGCCCAAAGAGGTAGTAAAAGACAATTAATGATTAGTTTATGGTTTCCCGGCAATTAGGTACCTAAGCATGTCGACACTAGAGCGGACAAATTAACGACCATCAATTACCTGACTAGATAAAGACGCACCTATTGTGTATTTGACTACTACTATTGTGCAATGTCCCGGAAAATACCTTTATCTGACCTTAAACATGAGGGAAAACTACCAAATTATTAATAGGCAACACTAAGGAAGGATAACGAATATTAAAGAAATTAATCATTTTATTTTACATACCTATAAGTAATTTTTCCGCATCATCAAACTGAGCACAATTTTATCTCTGGAGTAGGTACCTAAGTGTGGAACTTTAAAGTGCTGTATACACGGAGCAACTGTAGTCAAGGCAACTTTTGGAAGGGTTCTATATGGTAAAGTACCATATGAAAAAAACGAACTGTCAGTTGCTGCAATAGTTGCCCCATGTGCAACGAGCCTTAGTAGTGCTTTGTACAAATTTAGACTGATCCTATTTTTAGTACTTAGTCGGTAAAAAATACGGTCGGAGGATTGGATAATATTCTTAGTTTGTCCGGTAAAGGATGGCCCCTTATAGATGGACGGATGGGCCCTGATAGCTAGAAAAGCTAAGCAAAATATAAAAAAAAGCCTGAACTGAGAATGTTTTATCGTTTAAGACAGTTAACCACATTAAAAGAGGAAAACGGGCAAAAATGTCCGCCGAGGTCGATGTGTCAACCAACTACTTCAGACTTATTGCAATCTTTCAATTGTTCTTTACTGTATCTTGTATGGACATCAGGCGCTTCCTAGTATGACGAACTGTACTGTGAAGCAAGAGAAAAATACTGAAAAACATCAGTATCAAGGGTACTTTAATTATCTACTTCTGCCGTGAGCCTAGTAGTTAGGGTCTCTTTTTCTCAGGCTTGCATTAAAAGTGGAATTCAATAACAGCTAAAAACCTATCTGTTGATTTGATTACCTAGGAATAGAGACATAAAAAACTGACATTACTTAGGACTTATATCCAAATTCCATCTCTAACAAGCACATCGATGGATAGGTTACTGAAATCCACAGTAAGTCTTCATCGGATCTGTTTCAACAGTCAACAAAAACCCCCTTAATCATAACTGTAAATCAAATATGTAACACCTATGTCTAGGTATGTAATCTTACAAGTATCAAACACATGACTAATCGATGCATCCTAATGGCTTAGGACAAATATGATGCAACAAACAAACAAACACGAACACTCATAACAAACATTGCACCTTTGTGTACTAATCTCGTCATTTCAATCATCGTTGATCGCATAATCATCATTGTTGACAATTGTTACATAGACAGCTATTTGTAAAAACTGTTTTTGTAGATGCAGTTGAGCTGGTTTGTATTTTCCTCCCAAAAATGATATCATTCATTCTCTTAACACTATATTTTTTGTTGTTAAGGATGTTTACTTTTGAAGAAGCAATTTTAAAGGAAAACTTAGGCGAGCTCAATAACTAACGGCTGTTCCAAATATTCTATTAAACAGTCCTATTCTAGAAATTCTCTAGAATATGACATTGCCTACTACATCATCGTCACCATTCACCAGCCTTTTCTACACAGAGAAGAATTGAGCGTTAATCACCACGCTTGCTCAATGCGGGTTGTTACCTACTTGTATGGGGCTGAGGTCAAAATTATAATATCTCTAGAAAGCAAGTAAATAGATAGCCCGAAATTCTGTCGTGGATGTATTTTATGTGTATACCTAGTCATATAGTTATCAGCACAGTCAGTAATATCGAGAAAAAGCAATTGACTGTAAAATATGCATTTCAGCTTTAACTTATTCGCCGGAACGCCTCTTTAATGATAATCTGTAAATACCTCTACAACTTTGTATGGACTGTAGATACTCTTAAATGACCGCAGTTTAATACGTAGGTATAAAGATAAGGTCCACAAGTTTAAGTTCAATGAAGATTACTTTCGGTAAAATTGATATAACAAACTAATAACAAACTGTTGCTATCTAGTATTTGACCTTTGTTTGTAATAAGAACCTCTGGTGTTGCTCTGTATGACAATAATATTAAGATAGCTGTAACTAAAGAACTCAAAATACAATAAAATGCTTATCATCCGCCTACCCTTTTCCCAACTATTTTGGGGTCGATTTCCAGTCTAACCGGATGCAACGTGTTGCTATAATATTTTTTTTTTGTCAAATTTTGCACTGGTACCACTGAAAATGATTGTCCTTTCAAAATAAAATATCAAACTTTAGGGTCGAAACTAAATATTACATATCTAGATCTATACGCTGAACAGAGGCTTATTGCCTTATTTTTGTAATTTGATTCCTAATTATTTGAACCCTACTATTAACTTTATTGCTCCTAAATTAACCGTTTTAAATTCATAATTTTAAATTTTTATTAGGAAGATGTAGGTATGTATGACTTTTACATACCTACTTTTATTTCTTTCTTCTCATTATTTATCTATTACTTTAAAAATTAAAAAATCCGGAAAGTACTCACCCACAGCCAAAAAGGCGAACACAATAGTTCTCAGCATGATTATGATTATTTCACTAATACAACTGTGCAGACCCGCTGTTCAACAACGACTGAAGCTCCGACTATTGTCACGCACGTTATATACGACACTGAATATTAGGCTGATGACGATATACCCGCTACGTGGGATGTATACTGTGTAATACTGTTATGTATTAATTAATTGATGTCATTTGTATAAGGTAAATAGATTTTTGAGCTTCTTTTTATCGAGTAAGCTGGCTAATCATCTGACAAGCCAAAGTGTCAGAGTTTTCTCTAACCCGTCTGACGGCCTCTGACGTCAAATTATAACTATGAAAACTTTTATATTTGAGTTGCATTCGGGGAAGCTGGTTCTACGTACCCGTAGCCCGGGGATGTAACACCGCTAACTGATCAGGCTCAGGAATGTTTTGTGACAATCTCCAAAACCTGCAAAGCGATTTCGGTGCAACCCGGGAATCGAACTCGAGGACCTCGTGCACAACAGTTGCGCTTTTCGAGTACTAGATCAACGATCCTTTATTATTTGAGCTTACATTCTTGCTGGCGATCATGCGTCTGATTTCTCTTTGGGCGTGTAGAATTGCCATCCCATCGGGCTATAACGAGATAATGTAAAGAGAGTCCGCCTGTATGCGCGCGCAAGCACCTGCAATACAGGACTGCGGGATTGTTTGAAAGAATTACCGCGGCCCTGGTACATAAAAGGCCTAGGAAGGAACACGATGGGTTTTAGTCAGTAGGTCAGAGTCTAACACTCCCTCACGCTGCTAACCCACAGCGGAAAAAAAACACCTGGACTACATAAAGTACCTTAACATGTTCTGTGCGATAGCTGATCTCCTGTGAGTAAAACCATAGTGGCTGATGAAAAATGGCTGATAAACTCCAGATTGAACCAATCATGTAAAACATGTGCATTACGGACTTACCCTAGTCTACATTAGTCAACAGGAAAATTTTAAGGATTTTTACTATCTTCTCATTTAACAAAAAAGCAACTTAGCTCATCAGAACTTAACAGAAAATATCCTCAAAAGGATCCAACAAAAAGTTGGAAGAAATGAGTCATGCTCATCAGAAAATATCCTAAAAAGGATCCAATAAATAGAAGAAATCAGTATTTAAATTACTGTTACTGTTACACTCTTTTTATCGTCCCACTGCTGGGCACAGGCCTCCCCTCACAGGGAGAAGGATTGAGTGGGTATTTATATGAATTAAAATAATTTACTGAATGATTAACAAACAAGTTAACTAAGAATTTGCAACATCAGTATACAATGTCCTTTGTGCTGTTGCAAGTTGACGCATTTCTTTCCTTAAGCAGATATTCCATAATCAACACCTGACTGTCTAACTATTTATGGTAAGTATCGTAATGCCGATATTTAATTTGTTATTTGTTAAGAAATAAATATTAGACTAGGTACATCATGCGTAGGAGAACATCAAATAGCTATATGGGAAAATGTTCGTGAAAAACTGGATTTGAATCCGATTCATGAAGGGAATTTTATTATTTAGCGTTTAAATATAAGTGATAAATTCGGTTTACTAGATACTTAAATTGTAAAGAGGCTGCTTCCTTAGTCTAGTGATCGCCAGTGCGACAGCTGTGAAGGAGTTAATGATTTCTATTCCTGGGTTGATTTAGAACCTTTCACAAAGCAGAACTGGAGTCGGAAGTCGGTGGTGTGACATTCCCATGCACGTAAAGCCAGCGCCCGCAGTTGTTATCTAGTAGCCCTCGTAAATTTTTTCACGTCAAAGGATGTCAGTCGGACTTCACATTGATCCTCAATTCGAGAGTAGGTAATATATGTAGGTACCTACTTACTTCCCGGCTCAAACAACGGCTAAGCTCTACCTACCAAGTACCTACCTATGATTGTCAACTTACAGTAGTACCTACGTAATAACATGTACTTGTTTACACTTTTATATTACGTTATTAATTAAATGAATACCTATTGAAAGATTTATCAGCGTCTCGATATTATATTTTTATAAGCAATATCAATTCCGCGAATATACCTCCATGTTTCTTTAACAATAAATAATATTTACAAGACGTACGATAAGTTTAAGTATCAGTAAACAAGGAACAACTGAATTAATTACTTATTTTTTTTTTAATAATAATGACTATCCATGAACATTCATTCTAAATGAAAAAATTACCTGTTTGCTTAATAAAAGACCTGTTTAAGCCGCATCCTTAGGAATGTACGAGTAAACAGGCTTCTGGATACCACGTTTTCAACTGTGTATTTCAGCCTGAAAATCTCTCAGCCATCAATTCTTAGAATTCGCAAACAAACGGATAAGTCAAATAACTATTTCCAGGATGCGAGTAAATAAATGTAGGTACATAAGTGCCCTGAAAATATTTTATTATTTGCCTACCTATCATCGACTTATCGGTGCCAATAAGTAGTTATAAAGGTCTTTAATGTTATGTCAGTAGAAAAGCATTTTTGTACTGCCTCTACAGTTTACCATTTATAAACTGTAAAAAGGATCCAAGAATCCTTCAGAATTTCTAGACAAACCAGCTCTGTGTCAAAAAATTAAAAATAAATACAATGCAGTTTTCGCCAAAATGTAAAAATACGTTTTTTTTTCTTTGTTGAAAAGACATACTTAATTGCATAAACGATTAAATATATTATCAAATGCGATATTGAAAGATTGATTGCAATAGGAAATTTCGTTTGACCCGATATAACCGTGAACTCTTTATCTATACCGACTTGTGTGTATGTATTGTTAGCCACAGGCAAGCTATTGATCACTGACACGCATTACTTAATGATAATAATTAGCTAAGTATGTTTTTGTAACAGAAATCTGTTTTGCTACTTAAAGCGTTAAATAACTGTGAATACTGAGAACGTTATTGTTTTTTTTTTGTACCAAAGTAGATTGTTTTTCCTTAAATATGGACCTGTTTCAAATTTTTCAAGGCGCATGCAGATTGTTATCCCCTTTGTGTCATGGATCTCAACTTTAGATTGTAGTAGGTATGCTTGTTATAACTTTTATAAACATGGAAAAATAAAGCTTATTGAATGTTTTAGCAATCAACTTTCAGCGCTACTCCCTCACTTACTTACCTGTTCATTTTTAGTCAAAATTGTTTGTTTGGTGAATGGCCCACGTTATTTATTACAGTAGTAAAAATGATGACTAATTTGTAAAACGGGGAAAATTTTTAGTTTCCTTAACTGGCAAAGAAACTATGATTTAAAGTATTAAGAAGATTTAAAATTGTCTCTAAATCCGTCTTTAATGGACTAAATTAGTACCTATAGCAAGAATGTAAGAAGTACCTATTAATTACTCCGAGTTTATTGTTATTTTAATTGTGTGCTTAACGATACGATAACAAAACAAACTTGGTATCAATAAGTTGAACAGTTCAATGACCTTAACCATTAGGCATAGATTCTTATTAATTAAATATTCGAATATAATTTTAATTTATTAATTTTCAATTTTTATAGAAGTAAATGAAAAGTAGCGATGGTTTCAGAGTGCTTCAAGGATTCTTCTGGACGACCACGATAATTTTTCTGTAGTCTCTACAATTTTATAGGATAATTTACTTTTCACTGATATAACACTTATTTACTTATTCGACGTTTGTATTAGCCCACTTCAGTTTTTTATTGATAAAAATATATTAATACTGTGAAGGAGTTTTTAACGTAAAGCACTTGAGAATCCTTGATTACCCATATTTGTAAGGGTACGTACTTGGATAACAAACAATATCTATATCTTTGACAGGTGCGTGTTACGTACGAGTCAAAAATTCATATTTTTTAAGCCTTCTGAGAGAGATTGAAATCTAATCTACATATTTTATCAATATTAATATAGTAAAGAGGAAACGATCTTGTTGCTTGTTCGTTTGTAGCCTACAGGTTCCGAACCAACGGAACCGTTTTGAAAAATTCTTTCACTATTGCAAAGCTACCCACTAGTCAAGCAACGTAAGCTATATTTATGGAAGGAAGGAAATCGCGGGAGAACTGCTAATCAAGAATACAACAAAAGGTACGATCAGGTGGTCTTTCTAGCTAAGACAAACGTCGCATCGTCCGATACTGTTTGTTTGTCCCCTGACCTCTGCCAGTACTAAGCTGATAACCAGCGTGAGGTTATCACAACATCTGAGTCAGCCAGATACGGCCGAGCGGAGACAATTCTTTTTATAAGTTTGTAAATGTAAGAATATTAGCTATTGTCTGACATAAAATGGATCTTATTTCTGAACAGCATCAGAGTCATAGAGCAGTGATCAATATTATTATACTTTATGAAGACGAGTATGACCATTTGAGATGTTTTTACAAAATAAATAAATACTTATGCATTGTTTTTTCACTACCCGACGGCTAAGGTTATATTTTTTTAGATTTTTACCTGAAAACAAATTAATTCAAGTGATGACTTCAGAATACTATTTCACGAGTAGTTACATCCTATCAGTTTCGCATGCAATTGTTTTGTCTACAATCAATTTCCTATAATTTCTAGTTTATTTGTTTCAGTGTAAATTGATTACATTCTGACCCTTCTATTCCCTTATCAAGACTCAATGACACTACAATACATAAAACATAAAGGTACGTTTTGAATGCCAACTACTGACTGCAGCTGTTGACTAAGCCGGTTTCATAGTACTGTCACGGCATGTGCGGTCAGCAGTTGCAGTCGGCAGCTAGCATTGAAAACGTACCTTAATTTTATCAGTATGTTTAGAATTACTACAACTTTCAATTCTCTCTCCTCTGATTGTAGAACTTAATCTATCACCTTATGACACTAACGGGAATTCACATCTGTTATGTCAAACGTTTGTTTACATGTATGAAAACAACTGCATCTTACAAATTAATTGCTTCGAGGTGCATATTTTTTTACAAAACATCCAATTGATATATGTATTGCAATAATATTGTGTGTCGATCTGGTTTTGTGGAGTCTTCGCCTTACAATTAATTAACTATTTAGTTGTCAGTCGAAGTCTCTATTAAAGAACGTCAGTATGTGTATCTTAACCAGCAGCAGTCTTTAAAACCCCAATATTTACTTACCTTAAATTATCGATTTTATTTATTTTTGCAAATATCATATTTACTACAGAAATCATACAGATAAAAATAAGGGTTCCGTACAAATTAAAACAAAACCTTTGTTCTATTTTTTATTTTAAACATTATATGAATATTAGTGGCAATTTGTGGAACTCTACTGACTGAGTATGATTACAATATTATGCATTCCAGATTGTTTACGATCCAAACTGCACAAACAATGCATTAATTTTAAATTAGCTGAAACGGCGTTTCGTGCTTGGCTATCATATGTAGGCGGGAGAAGTCGGGAGCGTAACTTATAGACACTAAAGTTACAGGATCGGTACAAATACATCGCTTACTGTCAATTTAAACATTGATATGATATCCATTTTGATTTGTCATATAATTGTATACGCGGAACGTCTTATATAATATATTGCAAAGCAATAATTAGGTATTAAAATTGCTTGCCTTCTTGACAAGCGAAAGCAGGACGTTGATAAAGCATGACAACATTGGAACCCAGATATTCATTTGTTTTCTTCAAAATGTTCTAATAGAAACAAATGCCCATGAGTCTCACACAAAGCGACATGCTTTAAACCAACGTCCTGTGTATCTAAACATCATAATTATCTCGTATTAATATAACGTTATATAGACATTACTTTAGGTTTAGCATAAACCATTTATCAAGTCTCATCCATTTCAATAATATTGTTTAAAACAACACATAATTCAAAATTAATTTTGTTCAACGGAAAATCGTCAACTAACATCTACCACAACGATTAGTAAAACATCCAAGTTCTTGTCACACAAGATTATTTTTGTTATAATAAAATCACAGGTAAGTACTTTATCACTAAATACATTTAACTGCTATAATTCTCTTTAAGAGAACGAAAGTTCCAGCCCGTCTAAGAGCCTGAATATTTCTAACACATAATATGAGATCGAGTATATTACACAATCACAAAACATATAAAGGGGAAATTATAAAATTAAATATATAAAATGATAAATAAGTCGACATCAATAAAGTCTTAGGCGGTAAAGTTATACATAAACTCGATTATTTTTTGTTTCTCCAATTTCATCGTAAGCGTCAATCCAAAATTCTAAAGCCTGAAGCTTCTTCCACATCGAGATTTTAATCTACTTTCTCAGGTCTCGTAGTTATACACATATAGTAGTTATATAACTATTTATATAAGTAGCTTTAACAGTAATAAGATTTAATATATAGGGGTAAATGATCGAAAATTCTTAGAGTACCCCTTATAGATTTTTCATAGTTTTGTATTACATTATGTACAAAGCCATAGTTTCTCATTCAGTTTCCATTCGTTTCACAAGTATTTTCGCGAAAACCGTAATATCAGATACATTTGAAAGCCATCAAACAAACCAGTCAAATCCATTTTCTTCGCAAAAGTGCGATAAATTTTCCCATCCCTATTCAAAGTACAATCAGTTGCAAAAGTACTTATGTATGTACTTAATACAAACATCCAAAAAACAAGAACAATTCGATCAGCTACGAGTATTATGTGAACCGCTTTTGCAACTATATGTACCACAGTTAATATCAATATCATAAAGTATATCATCTATACAGTACAACATTTAGGTAACATGTTAAGTATTAGATATATGAATTTGTATATACCTATTGTAGATAAAATACTGCTTGTACTTTGCTTATGCGCCCGTTGTAATTGTGGTCAAATGTATCGAAAATCAGTGTTTTTCTACTTTGTTTCAGTTAGTCAAGTGTAGGGCAGTGAACAGACAATGATTTAGATTAGACGATATTTTATATTATCTTACTTCTTTAATGAATACACATAGTTTATCCATGTATCAGAACTACAGAGATTTTATATATTTACAACAGTTATTGGGGTATTTGCAATCAGTGGATTATTTCTCACTGACATCATCAGAATAAATGGTTTGCGTTAAACTATTGTGAACATCAATTTCTTTTTTTTTTAGTTGTCAATAATTCGAACGAGGCTTAACTTATTTTGATTACCAAGTCATTATTATGTACAGTAACAAATTGTATAGATCGACAATATTTGGCACTATACAATTTCAAAAATATTTAAATAAAAATATTTAAAATGTGCAATAGAAAAGTTTTTATATAACCCATTGAACGTTATAGAGACAATGGGGCAATTTCGGATATATACCAAGTCGTCAATTTACATCAATTTTAATAAAAATTTAGGAAGCACTAGATTTTTTATGACGTATTTTTTGATGTACAAAAATTGTTGTACTCGCCTAAAATAAAATTATCAGTAACTCAATATTGGAAAATAAATAAATAATATTAATTTATCTACTGTTGACTAGTCTGTACATCGATTTTAATGAGAAATTAATTTCCATGCATCAATATAGGAGTATATTATGGGTACTTATTCAATAATCATCATATTTATAAAACATGAACGAACAGTCTAAGCGACGACCCTTGAAACGAAACATTTGGCTGCCCGCCCACGTCCGATAAAATATCGGAGACCGATTTTTCGTAGGAGAAAAATAGACCACACTGATAGCAATAGTGCAACTTACACGTCCTAGTAAGAACGTCCTACAAGAAATCGGTCCGATTTATCCGTCCTACAAAAGGTCGGACGTGAACGAGCAGTATTTATGAAAGGATCGCCATTTTGTAGTGATTTTACGAGAAGCAAGATGAAAAATATTAAGGCTTTTTTAGCCTTTTTTATTTGGTTTAATTTGGATTTTGATTATTGGTTAGTGTTTTTTGTTTGTTTATGAGGGCGTTGATTAATTTGATTCTCGCCTTGACAGCCTTGTACCTGAAGTATTCGTCCTCGTGGCCTTTCTTGTCGTCTCTTTGAACTTTCCTGCTATTCTGCAGCTCGAAGCTCACTTCGTACTCTTTTATGGTGCGGCGTAAAATCTGCGAACATACAGAATATTATTTTCAATACACATCGGGCATGCCGGAAAAGCTGATCCACGTGAAATACAATTGCATAAGGGTTACTTCCACAGAGTTTCCAGCTAAAAACCTACGTATGCTATGTATTGCAAAACTAATAATAATAATTACGTATTTTATAGCATAGAAAAAAAGGCAAACTCACAGATTTCTGCATCTTAGCTTCCGTAAGAGCCTTATTCAACTCCTCGACCCCTAAACAGTGGAGTCCCTCATTCGAAGGCGCGGCCTCATCACTGGCGGACTGCGCCGAAGAAGTGGAGGACTGCACCTCCTCCCCGCCGCCTTCCCGCGTTGGGGGGGACTGGAGGGGAGTCTCTGCTGTCTCCTGGAATGTGATGGAAAGGGGGAATAAGTTGTATCGTTCCTAGAAGAAGTAGGTAAGTAAATAAAGCAAGAGGCATAGGTACACAATTTGTGACTGTGTGGTTTTTGAAGGCATACGAAATAAACGATCATGAAAAGATGAAAATTGTGATGTGGACCAATCTCTAAATAGGTCTGAATAAATTTGAATACACTGGTTATATGGACGATAAAGTACTAAAGACTAATATGTCCAAAAAGGATTTTTAAGGTCAACTTTATTTGATTTATTATTTTAAGGTTAAAAGAGAAGGTAGAACATTTGCTAAGTCATTGTTTTTTACCTGAGACGAATCTGAAGGTTTCTCCTGTGAATCGCTTGAGCTGTCCACGCTTGAGTTGAATAACATCGCCTCGTGTTCGTGAATCGTCGCTAGCTCTCCGTTTGTGCAGCCTATGATCTGATAAATAAACCAATTATACTTATTTTGAACTGAGAATTAAACAAAAACCAACTATTTACTTGGCTTAAAACTTATTTGTAGGTATGATAACAACACATTGAGACAAGACTACAAAATGTGCCTGATTAAGTTGCAAAAAGCTTAAAAAATATTTTAACCGACTTTCAATTTGCTTGTTTTATTTTTTCTGTATTTTTATTTCCAACTAGCCTATCCCGCGAACTTCGTGTCGTTCAAACCTTCCCTGGACCTCTACAAACATTTTAAAACCAAAATCAGCTCATCGGCCCAGCCGTTCTCGAGTTAAAATCAGACTAACGAACAACAATTCATTTTTATTTATATTTCCAATGTATCCCAATACTATGAGCAAATCTATTCTGTTTACCAAAAATATAAAACTTACAGCATCAGGCCTCGAAGATGCCAGCACCCTCTTCACAGCTCTATACCGTTCATACAGATGCCTGGCTGCACCCCTCTCAGCCGAATGTGCCGGCGGGCGGCCTCTAGCTGCTTCCAGTCGCAGCAGCACTCGCTGGACACACAGCTTCTCAGCAGCCAGCTGAGCCGCCGTCCAGTGGGCTTCTCCTACTGATGCCCGCCCCGTCGCCTGACGACACCCCTCTAACCACTGGAGAAAACACCACGATAGAACCGAGAAAGTTTACCTGCCTGAATTAGGCAAAACGTGACGTGTTTGGGGAGTGAGTGTGGGGTGAGTTTGGGGTTTGAAAATTTTGGAAGCTGCAGCTACATTGTTTGACAAATGATAAGGCTGACCGCGCATTCACAAAAATCAGTGACCGATTTTTTGTAAGAGGTAAATTAAATAGAACACATTGACAACAATAGTGCAACGCACACGTTAGAAAATTCTAGTCAGAACGTACGTCCAACAAAAAATCGGACCGATTATTGTTACAAATAGTCTAACTTCGGCGGGCAGCCTAATACCAAAAAAAAAATAAAAAAAAGTATTCTAGAAGTATACTCTAAAATACCTAAGAATGCGACAAAAACCACTATGAGGATAAAGATAATGCAAAAAACTCACCTCTTCAATATCCTTAACGATATCAGTCATAGGTTTATCGCTCTTCAGCGCTTCTTCGAGCTTGTCATCTCTCTCCTTCTGCTGTTTAGCGGCTTGTAGCTTGAGAGCATACTCCACTGGGTCAGTCTTGATAAGCCGTTTCTCTGTCTGCAGTCTGCGCAACGTTTCGTTCATTCGTGTCAGTGCCACATCTGTTATTCTGTCACTCGGTGTCAACGCGTGGCCGTTCTTAGTTTCAAATTCAGTCTCGTACTTGGCGATGTTCTTCTTGAGTACGGAGATCTGAAAATCGAATTTAGCAATAAAGAAGGCCTGCTTTCGAAGATTGTGCGATTTCATTAACTTTGTTAAATTAAAGAGTGTAATTTTTTAGTCGTTACGACGAGTCAGAAGCCAGAAATACTACTATCTCCTTACCTTCTTGTTGATCTTCTCCAGCCGTCGGTCAGGCACGGGCTGGTCCCGGCGCGTGACGTTGGGCGGCGCGGCGCTGCGCTCGTCGCTGCGTGCACGCTCGGCCTGGCTGGCGGCGGCCTCCTCGCCCGCGCTCTCCGTGCGCCCCACCACCCGGTGCAGTGCGCCCGCGTCCAGAGTCTCCGGTTCCTCGCATACTGCAACAATCCGCTATCTGTATCCTCTGCTTGTAGTTCTTTGGCTGTTGGCATGTAAGTAGTTGGGGTGTGGAAGTACCCATTATCTTTAGGGTACCTGGTTTGAATGTCGACCTCAAGGTGCGTTTTGAATGTATTTGCATGAAATCGATTTGGATCGAAGCGGCTGCAGCACGTGCAGTCGCTATCAGATATTAATGATGATTGACAGTCGTTGCAGGAACGGTGGGCAGTTGCAGACGGCAGCTCGCTTCCAAAAGTATCTGTTTGTTCTTCTCGTAACCTTGGTGTAAACTGGCAAAGATTGTAAGAGCATAACGCCTAAATAAAAAAGTACAGCAATCATCTCCTTGTCTTATAACACTTACGTTGGGGTTTCTGCACAACGACATAGTCGAAGTGTGGCGGTGTGCTGCATCTGATCTCCTCGGATGTAGTGTAACACTCGTTCTCCTTCGGGTGTTTGGGTACCCGGGTGGGGGGACGCCGACGCTTGCCGCCGAACTGCGGCCGGCGAGCGCGAGACAACCTTTCTGCACGACGTTCCGACTACAAATAATTTGTATGATGAGTGTTATTGGTTATGATCGTGACCTATAAATCTAAAGTTGCCCGTGCCATGATTTGAAAATTCTTGCTTAATAAAAATTGTGTGTAATAAGAAAACGTTGATACTGAGACTGGCCATGAGCATGATGTGAAAGAAGTATATTTTGTAGCAATGTGTATATCCTTACTTCAATTCGGTTATGGTCGTGCAGCGGCGGCGGCGGCGGCGGCGGGGGCGGACGCTCCTCGCTGTGCGGGCGGCGCTCCTTGCGCTCGTGCGCGCAGCCCGAGTCGCGGCGCTCGCGGCGCTTGCGAGCCTCGCGCTCGCACTCGGGCGCCGCCATGTCTTCAGTCCGCTCGCGCTCGCGTTCCGAGCACTGCGCACGCCACCCGAGCCCAGATATTACTACCCGATGCTCGCTCGAGCGCTCACTTTCCTGTCCGTACCCCTAACGTATGGATGAGTCAATGTCAGTGTCATGTGCAAACAAATGTAAATCATCAGTGTAAAGAAATAAGATTGAATTTAGAGTGGGTGGGTAAGCTGATGTTTGCGATTCGTCGAATAGTGAGGAGAATGATTAGTGTTGATCATGTATGATACAATTTGTATAGATATATACGTAGGTACATATTAGTAAGGATATCTTTGCTTAAAGCTATATCGCTAAGTCTATCGAGGGTCACGGGTTGTAGGAAGCGTTGGTATCTACTACACGGCTGTTACCTACACAATTTACACAGGTTAGTTGGGCAAGCAACTCAATACTTGTAGGCAACTACTACTTAGTTGTTAGTCATCTAACCGTTAACAATGGCATATAATATACACACAAGTTCCCAGTATACCCATGTATTTACGTATATATTGCAAAGCGTATATGTATAGGTATAAGCTAATTTTATATTTATAAAACGAGGAACTATATTGTTAATAAAAAGTCACTAAATGATATGTGAAGCCCCAGTATCTAATTTTCAGAAATACCTGTAAAATTTCCAATTGTACCATTTTCGCTAACTCGGAAAATAAACCACCCAATTTCCAAAAGTTTTCAGCCGTTAATGGGTCGATTCTGAAATTAAATCATGTTTTGCACTAACGCAACTTAACGCATCTAAAAAAAAGCTTCATTGTCTATAGCTCAAACAAAAACCTTCATAGATGCGATCCTATCAGATTTCCCTTGTTACAATTTCAAATTAAGAATTTAAGATTCGAATTATGTACGAACAGTATATACTCACAATGCAGTATCTTGCAGCACCAACTATGGAATCCAAGATTCTGGATATGTTTTCTCTGGTACGGCTGGCCAGGGTCGCACTGGGGCCCGCTCTTAGGCAAAACCCCAACCAATGATCCACAACCAAACACTAAACAACCGGGCTATTGCTTATCCTTTGATGTAAAACAAATTGAAAGAAACAAAACGAAACGGCAGTGCGGATACGCGCGCCGTTTTGACGGGAGGCTTGACACTAGACTATAGACACGATTGTCTGTCACGTCCGTAGAGAAACCTTATTTGATGATGTCACTTCTCTGCACCGACATGTCCCGATCACGGCACATATTGGCACGGCACAAACAGTCAATATAGAGATTGTCTTTTAACGATTTACGGCTGCTTCAAAAAATGCGTTGAAACCAGTCTGTAATTTAGCATTGATGGTCCGAATGTGTGTGGGAGAGCTGTTTAGCCCTAAATCGCTGTTAATGCGACGTATTCATTATCAGAACTTTCCGAATATTATCGAGATTGGGAAAGTTTCGCTTTAGCGGCGACACTGCGTCGTCAATTGTCTTCTATCATTTTGAAGTCCATGTTCGAACACTTCACAATATTTGGAGTTGGAATGAGTTGGCAAGTGCGGTTACGGCAGTTTGGATCTGAAATGAGAAAGAACAAAATTTTAATGAGTTGGAAACATGCCATGGAATGGAAACCAGTAATACCTACTATAATACTGAAATGGTGGTAAGAATCTGATTACGAGTTTTAAATTCAACACCCGTACTGCGTTGAATTTCTAAACAAGCTCAAAGGGGCTGCGTACGTAAATTCTCATACATATTAATGCTTGTTGGCACTTTACTACATGGAGCCTAAAAGGCTGAGCCTATTTCATTACCTTACTTAATTCGATATTAATGTGTGTTGGCATGGCACATAACAACGGTTGTGAAACCATAAGCTTTGAATTCTATTGTAATTACTTAGTGTTTGGCCTTGATATCATGAATGTGTACTAATGACATAAGTTTCAGTGTGACAGGTTTTGGGATCAATTAACTAATAGTTTGTCACTATGGTCACTGGGCGATTGCTGGACACAATTACTCACACAACCGAAAATACTTATTTGTTGGAACTGTTTGGTACTATTTTGTAAATGGTTTCACAATTCAGGGTGATTACGAAATAAACGTAAATGTCATCGCAATTACAAATATTGCCTACTGTTATGAAATACGAACTACTCAGCATGAGCAAGCGTTTTTTTCATAAGATAGGCAGACTTTATAAGGTACACAATTTTTTAAAACTAATTAAAGCAAATGAGATAATCGGCGGTCTTATCGCTTTTCCAGACAACCTTACGATGGACTGAGTCGAGAAGGAAAAGATTATATGGATTAATTTAGAAAAAATAACTTCAATCAAATCCAGCAGTTTAAAATTTTTAAGAATTTTCCGATCATTTTTACCAGCATGGCAATGTAAACAAACATGTATTGATTTCATGATCACACTCTCTGACAGCGAGAAATTGACTTTTAAATTTTGTTTACATCCGAGGCGACGGGAATACATTGTTTACGGTAGACAGCAAACTTTCATTAGTTTACCAGCTGAAATTACAACCTATTTGTATATGTATTTGTATAATATTGTTGTATAATACAGAGTAATGTGTATGGAACAAGGTCAGGCGGTCACTTAACTAATTAAACTGTATCTCTCTGGGGGATCATAAAATAATAATATACTCATGTAAAATTAATATGCCATGTTACATGCCTTTGTTCTGTTTATTTACTTTGTGGCATTTCGGTAAATTGACATACCTTTAGGGAATTGTCTAGCTAAAAGTACTTTTAGATCTTAATATTCGTAATTTTTTGTTACATTAAATACATTTGAAAGCATGACAATCATAAGGCTACATAAACTAAACATAGGTATATAATCTATATCAAACAATTCAACAAGACTAGAATCTTAGATCCAGGCTCCCTTAAAGCGAAGCGGACTCGAGAAGTTTTTAAATAACCAATAAAATCTCGGTATTTAAACTCGGTTCACTGTGCGGAGGAGTTCATTTGTTTAAAAACATCTCCAATTCGCATTGGTGAATTCATACCTTAAACTTGAATACAACAACAACAAAAAACCAGAATCGATACTCCCATCACGAAAACACTACACCACTCCTCTGAAAATTAATAATTACGATTCTAGTTAGCCGTAGCTATTTCAGTAGAGATTCTAGGAGCACTCCTATTGATTATTCAGCTTCGTTCAGCCGTTGAATCCTATAAAGTAGTATAGTATATAGCACTGGTAGGCGCCCACGTAAATACACATTGCTCAAATTTAAACGGAACGCCCACGATTCGGCTGACGGGATATTGTGGAAGTGAATTCCTATGTAGGGCAGGTTTTGAGTGGTTTTGGAGTGTGATTTAAAATGCTACTACTCCTTAGCATAGCTATTTTAGATCCTTGATAAAGAGTTGCCGTGGTCGTGGAACACAAAATACCATAGCTAGGATCTCCCTCTGCACTAACAGCGAGAGGGGATTATCACAAGTTATATAACTGGCAATTCGCTTTTTGAATTTGTTTGCCGTCGGTGATTGGCAATGAGAAGCTTGAACAACCAAACTTTACCATAAACAACAAATATGTTATCTTATTACGAGACAGACTAGATTTGAATTTCGAAAGAGTTTCATGTGCGTTGCAATTTTGTTGTAATCGAAGTAAATAGAGAAAGGACTTCCTATTATGCAATGATTCCAAATTATAAAAGTGACAAAATTGATCACCAACAAAAACAATTTCCATAAAACAAATAATCTCAACTCAAACTCTCAATTTCATAATCTCACAAATCAATTTGAAACACAATCAAAATTGAATCATCCCCAACACAAATAAGGTTTAATTTCGAATCGAGGGGAGGTCTCGTGCTCATTGTCAACAATGTATAATGTTTATTTATGTTTGAAACAGTTCGACTGTTTGATCAGTCACCACGGGGGTCGTGACGTCACAACTCTGTCAATGACACCTTTGATGATGTTGGCATTATTTTAAGGGCTTCTTTTATGTTATGTGTTATGGGTGCAAATAGATTTAATAGTAAGTAAACGATATATTGTTATGGCTAAGTCCATCTAACACTCATCGTATTCACACACATTTTTCCAAAGTGAGTAGAAGTTAAAGCCTCCTAAAGTATAGGCTAGACTTTTTCTAGGTCTATATATTTTTATGATATCCAAATTCAAAACGAGAAACCCTTAAGAATTTGAATAAGAATAAAATTCACTTCCATTTATCCTTCTAGTCACGCAAAGTACTGTCGAAGCGAAAACCATTTGAACTGAGATAAATGTAGCATTTATACAATGTTATATAACACGCTCGTAGAGGGTGAACTACGCCGTAGCCCGTAGTACCACGGCGTAGCGGTTACGGACCAGGCTACGAGCAAATATTATGTGAAGGGGTAGGAATCCGATGTTTTTATTAGGCTCGTATACAAAAATATTGAGATTACTAGTCAGAGAATCTATCAACAAAATCTTTGCAATAAAGTATCAAATATACTATGTAACAAAAATGCATTTGATACCGTTGAAAAGAACACGAAAATGCAAGACACAAAAATACTTTCCACATCTCGAAATACCAAAACATTCGTAGCAAGGGTCGGAAGCTACGACGTAGTACGCTACGGCGTAGTTAACCTTTCTCACTGCGTAGCGATTGCGTATTACAGACCTCAAGACAATTTTCCAAGAGAGTGTTTGGATAAAGGCTAAAGTTGTTCAAAGTAAATTCATTGATGGATAACACTGAAGAGAGAATGATGGATATTGATGTATGCCTATCCATTAAGGCTGTTGTTTTTAGTTGCCATACCCGAAAACATGTTGACCTACTTTCCAGCGTTTGTTTTCTACTCTAACGGAGATATTTTGCGACACCAATCACTGTATCGATTTTTTGTTAAATACGGCCAAGATTTTTGGTAAATACACAAACAGAATAATAAGATTCCCATGTAAAAAAAGCTTTAATTTTAATTTACTGTAATTTGACGCTTCTATATTCAAAGAGTGTTTTTTCCGGTAATTCACTATGAAACGTTTTATAATCATGCACAAACTTAACAAAAAAACAATTGAATTTTATGTTTACCACAAAAGATAATCACTATAAAACCGGTTAATTTACAAAAGAGCTCACTAAACTAATTGTGTTCAATTACCAACCGACTATGAAGCAAACCGCACTATTTCTACGGAGTCTATAAACTCTGACCTGCACTGCAAGCACTAAACATTATTGCTGGAATAATTTATTTAATTGCACAACTGCATGTGGAATGTGGACTACTAAATGTTTGTTCGTAACTTTAATTATTTAGCTTAGATATATCCTGTACAGGTAATCCATTTGCAAATTTTGAGATAAAAAATTGTAAAAAATAGCTTTAGGAAATGATTATACAGATGGATGATATATGTAAAGTCAAAGTCAAAGCTCTTTATTCTGTGAACATAGGTAGGTTACAAGGTGTTAGTAATTATAATGTTTCACTATGCCCTGCTCGTAGAGCGTACAGATATACTTAGTAGGTACCTAATACTAGGTAAAATCTATATGGTTATTTACATTATCTTTATAATATGTTGAGTTGACAATAACAAATCTTACTAAAACTATAATAAATCCAACTAAACTTTTAATGACTCTACTAAACTTATAATAACTCTACTAAACTAATAATAAAACATAACAATAAAATTAACTAAAATTAAATATATAAAAAAATAAAATTGAATAATAAGCCTTATCAATTAAAAATGCTTGCAATTTTTTCTTAAAATCATTTAAATCTAAAGTTTTCAAAATTTTAACAGGTAACTTATTATATATTCTGGTAGACATGCTAAAAAAACTTTTATCAAAAAGCGCGGTTTTATGAGGTTTTGCGAACATGTTATTATTGGTTTTAACAAAAATAGCTACCTCATAAATATATAAACAAGGAAATGTCATTATTTTTAAATTTTGGAAATGAGGCTTACAAGAGTCTGGTACATAAATATTTGCTATAGCACGAACACATTTTTTTTGGGCTTTGAATATATAATCTGCACTAGTGGCATTACCCCAAAATATGACACCATATTTAAGAGTAGATGCCACACACGCATGATATGCTGTTAGTACAACAGATGGATCCACTACCCTAGCTAATTTGAATAAGGCATATGAATATTGAAACTCGTAAATTTAAATATCTACAGATACACAGTAACTATAACAAATTAAAACCATATTTATAATTCAGATGTTTTTGCTACACTGTATATAAAATGTGACGCGTGCAATCGAGTTTGGATTAAAATTGAAAACGATATTAATATGCGTTCGCATATTTTGTACGCTACGATTCAATGATTCATAGTTTTAATCTATATTTTATTTGTAAGCCATTTCGGATTATTGAATAACACATTTGTTATTTTATTTTAACGATCTGTAAGTAAGAAATTTTTGACAGGAATTACGCAATAACGTATAAATACGTAGTCGTCACTTGGTAGCCCAAGTGAACTAGCTTTTGTAGAATAATATCAAATTCTGCAGCTATTCTAATCTAAACTGATTCTATAAAGAGGATTATTTTGTACCCTAATGGTTTGGGACTACCAAACTGTTAGTAAGCTGCACTATTCTCAGGTAGCATATGCTATATTTTATACGGTACGTCAAGAATTTGCGATAAAGTCGATATCCCACTTCTTAAAAAGTAAACACGAATAAGGTTCCATACTATAATTTCAGCTCAATTTGACCACAGCATTCACAATCCAAAGCAAATGAAGCGTCAGTAAATAATTGTGCAGTATTTGAGTTGCCGAAAGACAATGCTAGGCGGGCACTCTGCCAATAGTACGCGTAGCCTTGAGGAAAACTTTGTCAGGCCACACTCGCACTTGGTTCCTACATGTTGGGAACAAAACGTGCCAAAAACCTAATGAAATTACACTTTTATGAGGGACAATTTTTATTTAGGACTTAGGTATTTGGATGTGGTGTAATTTTTTTATGATTAAAAACGATACCTGTGAGATAATATATTAGATATAAGAGATAATTTTGGTAGGAATCAGTGGGTATCAAAGCAATTTCTGAATACAACGCAGGTTAGTTTTGAGATAGGTTCCGTACATCCATCTCCCGAGCCTTTTTCAAACTATGTTGGGGTCACCTCCCGGTCTAATGGGATGCAGATGATGGGTGAGTTTTACAAGAAGTGACTGCCTATCTAACTCCTCAAACCTGGGTAAGACTGGTGTCAGACTTACTGCCTTCTAACTACCTGAAAAGACGTATGTACTACATTTATCTAAAAAAATACATATTAAAAAAATAATTTCCTAACTCCGTAGTTAGTTGCAATACACTACACATCTACTTTTAATTCCAATCTATTGCTACCTCAACCAAAACCGTTAATCAAAACAATCATTCGACACGCCCTTTCACTGTACTGACCTTTCGAGTATTAATTACAGTAGTTTCAAACAGGATAAAAAAACAGTTAACTATCTATAAAACTTTATAATTGCTGTTCATACCACCGGTAGTACTGAACCATGAAAAAATCTATAAAACCTCTTTTGAGAAGTACATACTTTATAACCGAACATTAACCTTAGAAGCCTTACTAAAAGGTTGTTCCATTAAGTTAGCTAAAACGATTTCGTTGTCTGATATAATGTGTTATGGTTTTTTACTCATGGAGAACAAAATGACAAGCGGAGATGACATAACGGACAATCTACTAAGAAAGTAGCGCACCAGAATGCGGGTGTGCTGGGGAAGAGGAACGTATCTGTCACCGCTTTTAAACACCTTCTTTGGAACTCGCTCATTTTTTGCAATACCAAAAATCGTAGATAGATATCTTAAAGAACCCAAACGCCTCATTAGTTCACTCGTAACTGGTCGTTTTAGTCGTGCTCACCGTACATATTTGACCTAGAAAAAGGCGCCTGACCTACATGCATAATGGCATCTCCATTCATCTTTCCTTTCTCCGTGGTTTTACTGCCTACCTAGTGATGTTACTTGTCACGGCTCGTGTGGACTGTGACATCATCATCATCCTCCGAGCCTTTTCCCAATCACGTTGGGGTCGGCTTCCAGTCTAACCGGATTCAGCTGAGTACCAGTGCTTTACAAGAAGCGACTGCCTATCTGACCTCCTCAACCCAGTAACCCGGGCAACCCGATACCCCTTGGTTAGACTGGTGTCAGACTTTCTGGCTTCTGACTACCCGTAACGACTGCCAAAGATGTTCACTGACAGCCGGGACCTACAGTTTAACGTGCCATCCGAAACACAGTCAATGGTGTCTAAGATATACTTAGAAAGTACATACAAACTTAGAAAAGTTGCATTGGTACTTGCCTGACCTGGGATCGACCCCGCGCCCTCATACTTGAGGTTGGTCCTTTACCCACTAGGCCACCACGACTTTTTTTCGTCGTGTGGACTGTTACATCATGACTAATTACATTAGAGCGTGTTTTGTTCAAAATGCCTACATAATGCGAGGGTTTTAAACAATGTCCCTTGAGGATATTTGTATAGGAACACCGGAACACAATGTTTTTGTGTTGTTAGATTATTAAATAGTTTAGTTAAGGAAGGAAGTCAATAGGACTTCCTTCTTCATAGATACGAATAATACGCAAATTATCATTCCGCTAAAAATACTTTTATATTTATCTTTACACCGAAGTAGTAGCTCTTTAGAGTGAAAACGGAATTGCAATTTTCGCTTAATTTGTTACTGAATTTCTAGGAAGTTAACTTCGCAAAGGATATCCTTTTTCTCCCGCCTGAAAAGACAAGATTTTTCCACTTACGAGGTTTTTACTCTAAGGAGTCGATAATGAGAATATATACTACAGGAGGTATGGCAAAAGAGCTAGGTCTCGAATCAAAGGACCAATTTTATTTGTAATTGAATTCAGTTAGGCACCGTTCTGTTACATAACATACAAATGTAATAAATCATTCGACACGAAGGGCTTAAGGTTTATGAGCATTCAATTCAAATCGCATTTACGAATCCAATTAGACGTCACATGCTGTATTAACGCGGCTGATCATTTCCAGCGTAAACCTATACATAATATAGTGTTAATCTAATATAGACTTACGTAGTTAGTAATTAGATATCAATTTAGATTAGCAACGTGAGATTTAAAGGGGTTCATAGTTACGGGATTATAAGTTGCCCATGTTTCATGCATGTTAAATCGACCTAAGTATACATAAAAAGGGCTCATGGATTAATCGAATATATACCTAATTAATATATAAAAAATAAACATACCATAGTTATCGGACCTTGAATATTACCTAAACATTGTTTAAGTATTTATTCATTCAAGTATTCAGGTAAATAAGAAGAACTGTCGGCGTTTATATTAAGAAAACAGGAAATAAATGATATTTCTTAAGCCACGTGGACACGTGAACCGCACCCTTATCCTACATAACAATATGGTGTGGTTTCTGCAAATATTGATAGAGAGTGACGTGGGTTTCGTGGTGATAGTTACAATAGGTCACTGACCTCTCGTTAGTAACACATTGTAGGCTTTGTATTAGGAAAGAGGAAAAACAGTTCCGGGGTACAAAACAGATTTTAAAATACATAAGCACAGAGAAGTTTTTGAACTCACAAAATCTCAAACTCACAATGACAGAGCGCTGCAATTGTTCCTAATATCCTTAGAGAGACTAACCGCGCTGGCCGACAACCAACCTTTACGCCATTATTTTACCACTAGCAAATTAACTACTCTGTACCAGTAATTCACAGGTTTCAGCGTACCCACCGGGTATCTCTAGAGAGTTCAATCCATCCAGTTAAGTGAAAAACGCCGGTCAATTTAAAATTCACAGCAATTAAGCCCGTAGCGTATTCCGAGGTACTACTCTAGCGAGTGACCCTATTTCCTAAGGTCATTGCACTCGGTGGACTAGCAGAATTATTCATGAAGACAGGTAAAAATGAGCTGAGTGAATGTAAATATACGGTGGAGAATGTTTGGTTAGGGTTGATTTCTGATTGTTGGAAAATATTTGAGTTTGGTTTGTGGCGCGTTCATAAATTAGGCAATTTTAATACTGAAAGTGCTCGATGACTGATTTACTAAAATAAGTTCTTCTTCCATAATTATGGGGGTATAAACTAGCCCAGAACAATGTAACTCCCATAATAGAAGTAAACAGCCTATTGACAAATGTTCATCAAATAAAACCACAAATAATGATTGACCGTAACTTTTATCGGGTCAAAAAAGAGATTAAATATCTAATCAACCTAGAAATGTAATAAACATAACAATTCTTATATCTTTCATCATAATAAAGACATCGCTAAACTTTTTGCTCTGGTCCTTTCTACTAGTACCTAAGTATTTACACGAAGATAACAGTATTTCATAAAGGCAATGGCCCGTAACGACGTTTCACATTAAAGAAATTAGGCCAAGGAGACAATATATCTCAGATTACTAGCTTTTCCACAAAAATGAAAAAGTTTTCCTTCTCCTATCGTTAGGTACTAATCAATCAAGACGAGCCCTCATATTAAATCGGATGACACGTGTAACACTAACTTTACGACGTTATAAATATTATAAATGCAAAAGTAACTAGTTATCTAAATGTTTGGTACATAGACTAGACCCTCAGAAAGAAGATAAAAGAAAAAAATCATTTTTAAGAGATCGCACACATGAGCCTAAACAAGAAATTGGCAAGCTGATGAACTGGCAATTCCAACGCTAAAGTTACTATCACGTTTAGGTACATACCTAATTCCATGCAAGAATAGTTATTTGTTGTTTTTCAGTGGATTGCTAATATTGGTACCTATACTATTTTCGTTACAAAGGACTAGTTACACTTAAGATACACAGTTTAATATTCACTCCTTGTTCGACTAGCAACAGAAATTAAAAGAAGGTTATAAGTACCTATTCTGTGCAAGTAGGAGGCATGTAGCAGCCGGTAGTATAAGGCCAGACCATTTGTCAGGCTTCCTACTGCTAGCATCATCCTCCGAGCCTTTTTCCCAATCATGTTGGGGTCGGCTTCCAGTCTAACCGGATTCAGCTGAGTACCAGTGCTTTACAAGAAGCGACTGCCTATCTGACCTCCTCAACCCAGTTACCCGGGCAACCCGATACCCCTTGGTTAGACTGGTGTCAGACTTACTGGCTTCTGACTACCCGTAACAACTGCCAAGGATGTTCAATGACAGCCGGGACCTACAGTTTAACGTGCCATCCGAAACACAGTCAATGGTGTCTAAGATATACTTAGAAAGTACATACAAACTTAGAAAAGCTGCATTGGTACTTGCCTGACCTGGGATCGAACCCGCGCCCTCATACTTGAGAGGTTGGTCCTTTACCCACCAGGCCACCACGACTTTAGGCTTCCTACTGCTAGCAACGGCTATTAATACAACGACGCACTTTTTGAACCCCTTCACAACTCTTGGAAGTTATCGCAAAAATTCTTATAGAGCTCCGAAAATACTTTTGCAAAGTTGAAAAGTAAAAAGTTTTCGCTTTGTGCTATTATTTGGTTGGAGACAAAAAGTGGTTAATTTTGCGTAGTATTTGTATTTGTAATGTTGCTCGGAGTTTTGATAAATCTACACTGGACTTGTCCTGTCACGTACAAATCAAAGTACCTACACAAACAAAGTCTACTACTTTTTTTAACTTAGGAAGCAGTAGTGTAATTACTAGTTATTATTTTTGTTTTATTTCTTCTCTTAATGATGTCAGAACAGAATTAACAATATCTTAAATATAAGAGGACCTCTCAATATTATTTTATAAAAAAACAATTCAGAATTGCTGTGAATTGGTACGTGATTAAGTATCTGGCTGTTCAACTCTTAGGTACTTAACTTTTAACGCTTCAAGACAAATAACAATAGGGATTTATATAACAGCCAATATATGAATGGGGTCGTACCGTAATAAAAAATATTAGCATATCAAATATCTTTTTACGACGTTCTCTAATTTATTTCCTTATGAAAGCAAATTGTCGAGCCGCGTCCTATTTCGAATTGATGTTCATAAAGATTCGAATTTCAGGGTTAACGAAGCAAATGAGACTTCTTATAGTACCTTTAGGGAATACAAAAGACTTTTTAGACTATAGGCTGTGGCCTCAATACCTGATACCTTTCCCTCGAGATAATTAATGAAAGCATATTTCTTTAGCAGCCTCTTTTTCAACCTTTCATTTCGAATCTGTGCCTTTTAGTCGAAACAACCTTTCATTAGACTGAGTTCAT
Organism: Helicoverpa armigera; assembly: GCF_030705265.1. Taxonomy (NCBI): domain Eukaryota; kingdom Metazoa; phylum Arthropoda; class Insecta; order Lepidoptera; family Noctuidae; genus Helicoverpa; species Helicoverpa armigera. Next base: position 9,586,459 of record NC_087123.1, on the reverse strand, counting down.
TGTTAAGAAATATTCTGATAGTAAAAAACCGGCCAAGTGCGAGTCGGACTCGTGCACGAAGGGTTCCGTAAATTACAGTTAAATCAACCTATCTCAAAAACTATAAGAGATACTTTGATCAAACCAAAAATCGTTGAAAGAGTTAATTAGCATGCATCACCTCTATTTTTTTTAGAATTTTATACCCCGTAGTTATAAAAATAGAGGGGGGGGGACATACTTTTTACGACTTTGAGAGCTGATATCTCAAAAACCGTTCACTTTAAGAAAAATGTTTTTTAGAAAACTTTATATCATTTTAAAAGACCTTTCCATTGATACCCCACACGGGTATGTACATCGAAAAAAAAAATTTCATCCCTCAGTTACATGTATCGGGGGCCCCACCCCCAATTCTTTTTTTTACTATTTAGTGTCATATTTTTGTAGCGGTTCATACAACACATATTCCCATCAAATTTCATCACTGTAGTACTTATAGTTTCCGAGTAAATCGGCTGTGACAGACGGACAGACGGACAGACGGACAGACGGACAGACGGACATGACGAAACTATAAGGGTTCCGTTTTTGCCATTTTGGCTACGGAACCCTAAAAACGGTGTGGTATTTCATGGATTCAATTTACGCAGAAAGTCCCAATAAGGTCCCCTATTCACAATGCCATAAATTTTCCGAGCGCACGCGGTTCCCAAACCACAGCTTCCGTGAAAAATGTCATCTGATTTTTTTAAGTCCTTTAATTTATCTCTGATAAAAAGTAGACCTCATTTTGAAAAGAAGATAAATGACGCAATGATGAGATTTAAGTGCGAAACGTTCTTTCACTAAGCCGAATTATCTTTCAAAATAGTAATGGTACTTAAACCACTCTATTAAAAAACCCGTAAATAATGTTAACAAATGGGAAACTTCCTGCAAAAACACTTCCCATAATTCTTCAAAGATTTAGGAACTGATAGGACCTCAATTTTGATATACAAGACGATAACAATAAATTACTTTATGCCGTACGATGACCAAGCAAGCATAAAACTTATATAGTAAAAAAGCCTATATAACCTCTAGAGCGTCCTATGATCGTCCTACCTTTGTTTAGCGAAACGGTATTCGGGTTAAAGAGAATACGGTCACACGTGTCTGCATGTAATTTAGTCTTCTAATCCGATTTTAGCTATTTTTGTTGAGGTTGTATTCACCAACGTACATCATCATCTGCCTAGCCTTTCTCTGACTATGTTGGGGTTGACTCCCAGACTAACCAGATGAAGCTGAGTGCCAGTGTTCTACATAGAGCGACTGATCTCCTCAACCTAGCTATCTGAGCAACCTGATTCTTCTTGGTGAGACAGTATGCAAGAATTTCATCATTATTTGACTGTTAATGAGTTGATGTTTATTGTTTTTTAGTGTGGACTATACAGAGAACACAAACGGAAATGTCTGGAACCATGTTAAAACTTTAGTACAAAGATAACATGTAGCAACTTTGTCATATAGGTACTTACTTACAATGTTTCCTTAAATATAATGTTTTAAGAAACCAGTCGATTTTATGTAGCATGACGCAAGAATAGGTACATTGTGTTAGTTATTACTCAATACCCATAGGTTGAACATAATGACCGATAAAATTTAAAGGTAATGAACTCGGACATAAAATCAGACTGAACGCTACAATACTGTATTATGATTTTCTTCAGAAGATCTATTTTTGATCCTGAACTAAACTCTTTTGCAAAAAAAGCGGGCATCTATCCGAAATCCTAGTTTTAAGGACTTTACGTGTATTTCAAAGGGTTTTAATGATTGTAGTATGTTTCTAGCATCAAAAGGGTTACCCAAGCATGCGTGAGAGTGTATTCTAAATTTGAATTTTGTACAGTTGCTAAGAAATTGGTTAAACCTTGTTTTGGACTAATTGCTGGCAGAAAGTTCTGCGGTGTTTTGAAAAGTTTTTGAAGTGGTTTTCAGAAAACTGATAATGCAGTTTTGATTAATGATTAATGTACCTTTTTGTGAGATCAAAACATTTTTGAAAAACTATGCGTATTTCATAAAATTTTCACCTGCTCTAAGTGGGCTATACTGATGATTGATGGCAATGTTAAGAGTTTCGGTAATTTAGTGTAAAGCGTTCTATTGTTTAGATATTGTATCCACGTATTTTAAAATATCGCTTTTTCATGAATAAACACTATTTAGAGGAGTATCAGTACTTTGGGCTGCGACAAAACCAATTTGAAGTAAGCAGTGCCGATCACAACTCTACTAAAAAATACAAAATTTTGTATTTTTTAAGTGTCAAAGTCCGATAGGAGACGAGTTGTGATCGGCGCTGCTTACTTTAAATTGGTTTTGTCGCAGCCCAAGATACCGATACTCCTCTAAATAGTGTTTATTTATGAAAAAGCGATGTTTTTAAACACGTGAGTACAATATCTAAGCAATAAAACGCTTTACACTAAAATACCGAAACTCTTAACATTGCCATCAATCATCAGTACAGCCCATTTAGAGTAGGTAAAAATTTTATCAAATACGCATTGTTTTTCAAAAATTTTTTGATCAAACAAAAAGGCACATTAATCATTTATTAAAAGTGCATTATCATTTTTCTGAAAATCACTTCAAAAACTTTTCAAAACACCGCAGAACTTTCTGCCAGAAATTAGTCCAAAACAAGGTTTAACCAATTTCTTAGCAACTGTACAAAATTCAAATTTAGAATACACTCTCACGCATGCTTGGCTAACCCTTTTCAAGCTAGAAACATACTACAATCATTAAAACCCTTTGAAATACACGTAAAGGCCTTAAAACTAAAATTTCGCATAGGTGCCCGCTTTTTTTGCAAAAGAGTGTATTTTCAACGAAGACTAGAATACACCAACAATACATAGATATACGAATCTAGTAGGTACCCATAATGTATCTTGTATCTAGAATTACCTATACAACTAGTGCTCTGTTAAGTTCTCTCACTATATCCTTATTCCCATATTCTGATCGATGAGACGAGACATCCGTTCTTGGATGTAAGGAAGTGGATTCCAAAACATTATGAACAGTCGCCCATGACCATGACTCGTGAAGAACAAAACGCGTTTTTAATCAACTATCATATCAACCGCTCTAACAATGTTACAACATAGATCCAAACAGTTAGCTGCTGCTAACTGTTTGGATTTGGACCTACTTCAAGGAACTGCACTCAATTATTAACTTTATTTTCTTCCAACCAATCATCGTTTCCCCCAATTCTAAGCTACTAATAATTCCTATTCATCAACCAATTACGTTTTATGAATTTGTAATATCACATGGTCATTGCCTGAACACCTGCAAAGACACCATTCAAATTCAAATTTTGCAGCATACCCCCAAAAATCCCTTCTGCTTGCATATTTCCATATGCAAAAATATTGCACCGTCAATTGTTTAGCTTCCAAGGTATACGTCTGCTTGCATAATAGAGGGGCATCGGAACTGCTTGACGGTTGACCCGATTACCGCGAGTTCGTTGATCGCGAGTGGGCGTGTCACTTCTTATTGACTAACATTCTGCAAGGACCCGCTCTTGTGATGTAAGGCGCTTCTAGTGTTTGGGTAAAGGTCTGTGTATATTTTTACTTAAGGTTTCAAGGGTTGGACCCACGCGCCGTCTGTTGTCTTAATGCGTAGTTGAGCCGGTACCTCGTGTGATAAAGGTGTTTTATTTTTCGAAAATGTCTCTTGATTTATTTTCATAATAGAGAAAATATTAATTAAAGCAGTATGATATAGCTTATATGTCAATAATTAAAAAATGTTGCGTGAAAAAAAGTATCAATATAATTTACCTTTTTTTTCAAATAATCTTTTTAAATGCCAACAAATAAAAAGCTCTGTTTGTATAACACAACACACACACAGACGCCTACGTAATTCCTATTAAAAGCCCTGCCCTATGCACTTACTATGTAGGTATGTACCTGCTTCCTTCACCTAGGTCAGGTATCAAACGTAAATTCCAAACGTCATCATTACCGCTTATTTACATTCGGTAAAACAACAATACAAATGTCAACAAAATATCGGAAGTAAAACATTCGAAAATGGAACGTCATATAGTGCATACCTATATGCAGTAGCCGAACAAAAACGTCCTTGGGAGACCATCCCGACGTAGGCGTCTTAAAATAAACAAAATACAATTTATAGGGAAATAAGTATAAAAATAAGCTTACCAGTTATAAACTGTGGGTGATCACGACACTTCCGTGTTTAAAAGTAAAATGGTGTTTGAGTAGGAAGTGTTAGAAGTGCACGGAATGGCGACGCGATTCAAGATGGCGGGGACGTGCGTTCGCTCGCGCCCTGCGGACTCGACTGAAGCCCGAAGGGAGGTTGGGTGGAGCCGGGGCCTGATCAAGCGAATATTTTATCGATACTTTTGCTTTAAGATAGGAAATGAGAGAATTACGGGGCAAGTTCAACTATGCTATTAAAAGGTTGGGAAATGCAGCGGTTTTATTGTGTTGCATCATGCTATGAGGTTATTTATAGGGAAATAATAGCTACTGCGTAATACGTTTAGTGCTTCAGCAGTTTATGAACGAGCTGATAATACGGAATTAATCTTTAGATCCAGAATTCTTCTTTCACATTTAATCTAGAATTATTTTGGTATTCTAGATCCGTTAACAATGTTAACAAAACGCTAACAAATATATTTATATACTATATTTTTATACAGGGTACAGGACAATTAGTGTAGTTTTAAGAAATAAAAGCTAAAGACTATTTTAATATTTTCTGCAAAAAATAAATTATCTATCACCTCTAAAATAATACGCCGTAACATTACAATACAATGTAAACACGTCGAGAAGCACGTTTGCCGGCCGGCGCGTCTGGGCGTCCTAGAACCCATAAAATTCAACCTTTTTCTAACCTAATCCCTTACCGCAACATCCATTGATCCCTCGCTTCTATTGGTTAAAACAGTCTATGGTACAAACAAAGCAATGTACGCTTCAAAAACGAAAGGCTCGTAGTGCTATCTACGCCGTAGAAAGTGCTACGCCGTAGCCGTAGAGGACTCGAAAGGTACTTTGAGACAACGCTTGTTATATTTCGTAGATATAACATAGATGTACATATGACAGTCAAGTTTAGAAAGTCATTCTATGTTAAACTAACCGATTGTACCTACTAATTTTTCATACAGCATTTTTTTTTAATTTCAGGGTACATGAAATGCTAATTAGCCGTCTTTCGTAATTAGGAGCGGGTTAGCCAAGAAACTTGATACAAGAGAGTTCATGTTAGTGGATGCTCGCTAATTAGATATGTACTGGTTTAACGGACTATGTGCTTTGATGTCGCGACGGCCTAATTACGTCACAGAGTAAACTGTCTAGTAAGACCGTGGTTTAGACGCGAAACTGTTTTGACGAAGGTTTTTGGCCTATTTTATATTGCTCAGAGGCAGTAACATACGAGTTTAATAAAAGGTAAATTATTATCACTGAAGAATTTTGTAGTTTATTTTGATCTGAGGCACTTTTAAAAAAATACGCTAAAAATGTTCCATGTAAGTGTGTGGTATTATAAATAATTTACTCAGAAAGATATCTGTATTTTTTGCTTGCATTGTACACACATGCCCTTGAAAATTAAAGCAAAGCTTCAAAGACGCAAAAACAACCCCCCAACAAAACCACAGAACAAAAAAAACTGCAAGTACGCAATACAAAAACATTCGAGCTACTCACCTGGACTGCATACTGCGACGCACACAATGAGCTACTTAGCCTAACCCTTCACTAACACACCTTATCATGGTCCTAATGCATGACTGCATACAGCCAACTGAATCAACCCCCGAGATAACTGCTATCAACCCTCCTTTGTTTACCAACAGTCTGCCCACCAGATTTCCATCGACAATTTTCCGCTAGACAGGGACACAGAAAACATGATATACCCGCGTCCCTTTCCCCCGATGCGTCGATCGATGTGACCTTGGCAGTGGGGGATATTTAAACCCCAATAGATGGAATCCTGCTGGGAATATTAAGGGATATTATGGTAATATGATCATACTTTCAAATGATGGAAACAACCGCTTATTTTGCGAAACATTTCATAGTTAAATTGGTGGTAGTTTTATGCTTACGTTTTGTGGTAGTCACGAAATGCATTTGCATTTAATCTCCGGTAACACGACAGCGATGTCATAAAACATTGACTCATGCTAGTGAAATAGGTCATGCCATAAGAGGACATATTGTGGGTTTGCAATCACGGTGCAATTTTCCGCCACATACACACAATATCATGGGGTGTAATCTGCCGTTGAATATTTATTAACTGTTTGTACTGTAAACACAGCAATCAGCGTAACCTTGAATACGTGCAAGTCATTCTGAGCAAGAAGAACTTTCTTTGATATGAAAGCCTAGTTCGTTCGAACATTATCATTAAATTACAATAGAGCACGCACAATGCTCAAGCACCCAATTTATATGAGAATACGTAACATGTTTTTTGATGAAATTATGCAACATTTTATTTTGCTTTCTATTTAAATTCAAATCATTTATTTCACCAAAAGTACCTATGGAAGTTAAAAGAATTAAATAATATTGAATTTATTGCCTATTCCCAAGGTACCTTCCTATGGAGAAGAACGGACAAGAAGTAGCTGCGGCCCTATTCTTAAAAAAAAAAACTTTAAACATTTCTATCCATACCATCGTAAGTAGGTATGTACTTACTGAATTCAATATAAAGGATCTTATGCTCGACTAGTCACTTAATTATTGCTTCAAAGCCATCCTAAATTTAGTTCATAGTGTTCACATAATCCGAACTTGCAATCAGTTGGAAACTAATGTTATCGAGTCGAAGGGTCTTGGGTACACAGAATCGATGATATCGGAGCGATTGCTCGCATTCGGCAGTCCCCGTGAACTTGGTGGCAAAAGAAACGACCGCGTGGAGTACACTTGTGTGGATTTACGATTTGTTGTGGATTAGCTCGCGTTTGTCACGCAATATGAAGGTGAATACATTTTTTTTGTCAACACGTGTATGAACCTTTCCGAAACTTGGTGTAAGGAAGTGTTTGCGTAGGTGTAAATGGGTCAAGTATACGAATACTCATCGACTTTTATTTGGCACATCAGAATTATGCGTTTTATATGTTACAAATAAATAAGAACGTGTTAATTCATACGTCTGTCAATACCATATTCATTTTCTAGATTAACACCATTTCTACTCTATAAGCATTTACCTAACTTAAAAGGTCATAACCATCCGATATCGAACAAGATATCATTACACACAACTCCAACTAGAATATGAACCAGTACCTACCTACCTCGCTTCAGAAGCAGCCACAAATAAAATACTTGAATAACAGCAAACCTTACAAACCTTCAAACCCAATGCAATAAAGTCCAACATCTTACAACGTAACATTCTACGCAAAGATTTAAATTCGCATGTCGTCCACAAACCTAATATTCTACGGTTGACGATAACTTGAGGAAGAGCGTCAAATCTCGACAAGACGCTGGAAATAGACTGCCGGTGCAATATTCTTAGAGCGATGTTTACGGTTGAGGTATTGAGTTCCTATAGGTAATAAGAAGGTACTCTAAAATATGATAGATACCTATGCCTAATGGAATTAAAGGCTGGTATTTATGATCTATTTTTTTGGAACATCCTCATTCTGATACGTAGTGATTTAAATAAAATGGGGTTTATGTTTTATTCAGATACCGAGGAAACATTACGTAGCTCATTATTTTTAAGGATTTGGTTGAACTCAAGATAACTGTTGATTTGTACATAATTAATGTCACTAGAAAGAAAGATTATTTAGGCTTGAATGCTATCAAGTAAACAAAAACTCAGAGAATTAAAATGTTCTACAATGAGATCTTTAATTTTATTGATACTTCAGTAAAAATATAATAGTACTAAGTACCTAACACAGAATGTATTAGAACGGAAAATGTTTAGTCTACAAAAAGAATGTCTTTTGTTATCCTTGTGGCGATATTTACTTTCTCGCAGCGATTATTATGACTTATGTCGGTCCTAGCTATTACATTACTGTAGCGAAATACAACCTGTCAACGGCTACATAAAGATATATTACTTTTTGGACCTTCTTGTGTCCAACTTTCATAAGGATAGCAAGCAAAGGTAACTTTTTGGAAAGACCAAAAAGTGACAATCTAATCAATCACGAGAATAGTATTCTTAGATAATACATTTCGTGCGTTATTTTTGTTACAAATGTACCTAATAATAGAGCCTAATGATCCCTTATGTAAATTCTGAATTACACTACACTACCTTATCCGAAAATCAAACCTGAGAGGACCTTGACATTCTCCACAATCGCTATTGTAACCCCACAATGGCGAAAAATCAAACTATGAAATAAAAAGAGGTACCTGAAATTCAATAAGGTACATCCATCCAAAGAACAGTTCAAAACTTTCTAACAACCCCGCAGTTACAAGTGAGCTTTGTTATACCCATTAAAAAGTTTTGAAACAGTTCGCAACATATGAGAAACAGAAATCAATTCACATTACCTACCTAGCAATATTTCATAACTTACAAAAGAAAGTTCGTGAAATCTGAACTTTGTGGGATCTTTTATCATTTATAGGGTCGGTTCATATCTAACGGAATATGCGTCGCGTATTATCGGTCGCGTAACGCCAGAACTGACAAATATACGGTAAATTATTCAATCATTCACACCTAACCGATGATGCGTTAATGCGTCGACCATACATTTACGATACGCTCGACGCATTTTCCGTTAGATATGAACCGACCCATAACTGTCGAATTCTGTAGTAATAGTATAAAGGTGGAATCATATTACAATCATATCTATCTTTTATTTGGGTCCTGTGAGCACTACATTCAGCTTTCAGAGGAGGGAAAGGGGGACAGTCAATAGCTTCACGCCTGCGCACTTTATCTTCCTAATTTAATTTCAGTGGAAAATTCGACCTTAAGTTAACGGCATAAGGTGCTCGCGTATCCTTATCGAATCGGAGGACAAAGGTGTCTGGATGCTAGATTCTAGGATAACAAAGAAATTGCAGGAAAAGGCTCCCTGCCTAGTTTAGTTCTAAAAACGTCTCAAGGAAATACTTTAGTAACTTCAACTGAAAGATGTAATGCCTTCTAAGGAATTTCAGCTTATGCCTTCAAAGCTAAACTTTTTTCTAGGATTCCAAACAAAACTAGGCAAGTTTTTTTCTATTGCTTTTATTATATGGGCTATGTACCTAAAACCTAAAATCATAAACGCCGACCATATTTACAAATGGCAGTTCACTATAAATTATCTTAGGAGTTGGGGTAATGAAATCGTAAAAACTACCTCAGAGGGTGAAACTTTCTAAGTTTCAAAATTTTAATGAATTTCAGCACTGTCCTAAAATAAGCACCCTACAACTACCTGATTGGTTGCTCCTTCAATGAACATTGTAAATGACTAATGAAGTGGGTAACGATAGTGAAAATATTATATTGCATTTCAAGCAGTAGCTACCTATGTCCGAAATTGTGCCTAACTGCCTATAGGAAGAAGCTAGCTTACTGTAAGTAAACAAAAGGAAAAACATCGAACGAAACGGTCATCGCCGCAAACGGCAATAGGTATAAAGTTACCTACTGATTTTACTACCGTGCTCAGGAAACTGAAGAAATGACGGAGGACCTCGTTGGAAATAGGCTTTTGTGATCAGTAAATAGATATATTTTTTTTTCAGGAAATACAAAAACAATAATAGGTAGGTACTAAGCTTTTCATAAAATCCAATAGCAAATCATTAACAGCCTTACTTATAAAAATCAACAAATCATCTTCTAAGCATTGTTTTAAGTAATTACTACTTAAAGCCTTAAGTAGTGATTAAATTATTTTGACCTTTAAACGTTGCTTAAGCATGTCTTAAGTAATGAACAGATAATGACATAAAAACATACTAATTTCTCAACACTACCGGAATGTTGGTAGCTTAAAAAAATATTTGTCATCAAAACGTTGTGTAATGGCAACAATGGCATCCGTAAAATATAAAATTAAAAAGTTGAGCTGTCAATAAACCGGAAATGAAAAATCAGCTGGTAAGAATCCAGCCATTTTGATAATTAGCAGGTTAAACAAGGGTGTGAGGCTACTTAATTTGACAGCTCATTTAAGACATTGCTAAGAAAATGATTTTTTTCAGCCACGTTTATAAGTAAGATTTTTTCTTAAACATCTCTTAAGTATAACTTATTATTTTATAAGTAAGGCTGTATAGGTATAAGTCGTCCATAACTTTATTTATTTTTACGAATTCAACAAATAATGAAGTCAAGCTTCCGTTCAAGTAAACACGACATTCGCTTGTATGGTTCAGAGTATAATGAAATAACAGAAATATAATAAAGCAGAGGCAAAGGAATTCTCGTACATTCCGCATGAATACAAGAACACAAGACTCAATTTATTGCTATAGGATATTTAATAAAAAGGCCATGGATCTTCGTACGAAAACAACAAAATCATATGGCTGATCTAGTGACAACAAATAAAGTTGTCGACTCTTTGATCTTCTTGGTGATTATTTTGGAGGATTTTCTTCCGTTTAAGCAATAGGTACTGGCTCTCCGTGCCTTCACCCACGCCGCTAGAGAACAATTTCTCACAGCTGGTTAAAAAGTGGCTGTCTTTTCACAGTCTGCATGTAGGCACACTTCATTTTATGACAGGCTGACAGAATTACTTTCGCATTTATAATATTGTAAGGATTTTGGTATTAGGAACGTAACGACGCCTACCATGTTTTTCTTGACTTAACTCAGCTTCCTACACACGCTAATTAGAAAACGATACCCACTAACAACCCTAGGGCGTTTCGTCTGGAATTTTGACTCAAGGCAATGAAGAAACATGAACATGTAGGATTACGTTTCAAATTACTCTCTCTTGTTTGTGGAAAAAACTTTTCGACTCTGTAAGGATGTAGTCTATGGAGTAGGTATTGTATGTTACTCAATCCGGTCGCTAATGCGTGCCTATTGTTTGTTACTTGTTCTGGCGGAATTCCAATATACGACACACTTATGTTACGTAAAGAGCTCCTGGGAAGTTTTTGATGAGGGACAACTCGGATAACTGTTGGATTATATAAAGCAAAAACTAATACCCCTAACTTTCGATAACATTGTTCTTTGTTCTATCTGAACAATCTACTGTTTATTTAACTCTACACACACTGCGTCACGGGATCTTGTTAGACGGACGTATTGCTTCCAAGTACCATTTAAAGTATAGAATAAATATTTCAATATCAAATTAGTATATTATTTCTTTTAATCCCATACCTCCTATAGGTTATGGGCCCAGTGCGAAAAAGGACATTTAGTAGTGAGAACATTCAGTAGTGCGTAGTGACAGTAAAGTGCATAGTTGTAAATAAAAATAAAGTTGTGACAATGGAAAAAGTGAAAAGAAACATTAAGCCTTTTAATGGAGAAAAGTACAGTGTATGGAAATTTAGAATTCGTACACTGCTTTCAGAGTTAAACTTGCTCAGTGTTATTGACGAAGAAATTCCTGGAACGCGATCCGCTGAGTGGGAAAAGAATAATAAGGCAGCCAAAAGTATTATAGTCGAATATTTGGCGGACTCATATCTTAATTATATTAATGAAAATGGGACTGCTCAAGCAGTTTTAAACATTTTGACGCGATCTATGAAAGGAAAAGTGTAGCAACTCAATTAGCGCTGAGAAAACAATTATTGGGATTAAAATTAAAAGCCGATATACCCTTGATCAAACACTTCTCAACATTTGACGATCTGCTGACAGAATTATCAGCTGCTGGAGCTAAATTAGAGGAAACGGACAAAGTAGCTCATTTATTACTTACTCTCCCGAATACATATGATGGCGTTATCACTGCAATTGAGACACTATCTGAAGAAAATATCACTCTCGGTTTTGTAAAACTAGACTATTAGATCACGAAGTAAAATTAAAAACGAGAGTCGTGATACCAGTTTAAAGATACTCCATGTTGAAGAAAAATATAATAAAACAGATACAATCGCACAAAACAAAACTATTTGAAGAATACAACATTCAAGAAAACAAACAAACAAAAATTTGTGAAATGTCATTACTGTGGACGCAAAGGACACAAGAAACAGGATTGTTTCTATTTCAAAAGACAGACAAATATACAAAACAATGCCCCAGAAAGGACAAGACAAGTCCAAACTATTGCCCTGCAAGAGGGAACGACCTCGAATTCTTCTTTTTCAGGATTTGCGTTCATGACAAGCGCATACCATTATGAAAAAGACCACTCGACAATTAAATTCCTATTAGATTCAGGAGCGTCTGATCACATCACAAATAGAGATGATCTCTTCACATCGTTTGAATGTTTAAATCCTCCTTTAAAAATTTCAGTAGCTAAAAACAATACATTTATTTCAGCAACTAAAAGGGGAAACATAAATCTTATCAGTCAAACAGGAGTGCAAGGAATACTTACAAATGTATTGTTCTGTGCCGAAGTACCATATAATTTAATATCGGTATCAAAGATGCAGCAAGCAGGATTCACCATAATATTTGATGACAAAGGCACACAAATTACAAAGGAAGGTAAAATCATCATGAAAGGTAAGACATTGAATAATCTTATAGTTCTAGAGTTTAAAATACCAGTAATAAAGGGGAATCCGCTTCCCAAGCATGTTATGTTAATGAAAATAAATATGAATTATGGCATCAACGCCTAGGACATATAAGTAAAACTAAATTCCTGCAGTTAAAATGTCATAATATGATTGATGACTTAGATGAAATAAATACCGTAACTCCAAATGATAAGTTGTGTGAAGCATGCATAAATGGGAAGCAGACTCGCCTGCCTTTTAATAAAGTTAAAGACAAAAGTTACATTAAACGCCCTCTGTTTATTGTGCATTCAGATGTTTGTGGTCCTATAACACCTCCAACAATAGATAACAGAAATTATTTTGTTTTATTTGTTGATGAATACACACATTATTGTGTGGTGTATATGTTAACTTACAAATCAGAAGTGTTTACAGCTTTTAAAGACTATGTCGCTAAAAGTGAGGCTAAATTCAATTTCAAAGTAGTAAATCTTTATAGTGATAACGGTGGTGAATACTTATCCACCGAAATGAAAAACTACTGTAGAGAAAGAGGCATAAGCTATCATTTAACAGTTCCTAGGACCCCACAGTTAAATGGTGTTGCAGAACGTATGGTTCGCACAATAACAGAAAAAGCTCGTGCTATGTTAAATGGCACTAAAGCATCAAAACGTTTTGGGGAAATGCAGTTTTAACTGCAGTTTATTTAATAAATATTACGCCTACGAAAGCTTTAAGTCAATCAAAGACACCATACGAGATGTGGCATGATAGGAAACCAAGCGTTAAAAATCTCAGAGTTTTCGGTTCAACTGTATATGTTCATAATAAAACCAGTAAAACAAATTTGACAATAGGTCGTGGAAAGGAATACTGGTAGGTTATGAACCCAATGGTTATAAAGTTTGGAATACAGAATTCGAAAAATATGAAACTGTAAGGGACGTTGTAATTGATGAGACTAATTTTATCGAATCTAGGCCTTCATTACGACCTGAACGGAGTAATAATACATATTCCCAAGACGAAACTGATAATGACTCCGTAACAAAATCAGTGTCTTATAAGTCTCATAGTTCTGGCCCTAAATCAGATAGCTCTCAATCTGATGAATGCAGTACAAGTAAAATTCGAAAAATCGGTAGTCATGAAATACCGAATGAACCTGAAAATGAATCTGAGAGTAGTTTGAAACACAAAAATCAGGATAAACCTGATGAATTTTTAAATTTACGAAGAAGTGAAAGACTGAAAACATGTTCGCGTAAATCATATAATGAAAATGACTATGATGTCTATAGTGCGTTATCCATCACAAGTAATATACCAAAATCATTAAATGAAATTAAATCTCTGAACGATAGGAATCAGTGGGAAAAAGCAGTCAGAGAAGAACTCAATTCTCTTAAGAAAAATAATACATGGACATTAGTACCAAAACCATTAAATAAAAATATTGTAGACTGTAAATGGATATTCACTATTAAAAATGACGTTTCAGGTCAACCTTCAAGATATAAGGCACGTCTTGTCGCTAGAGGTTTCAGTCAAGAATATCTTAGTGATTATAATGAAACATTTGCACCAGTTGCTAGAATAGCAAGCTTTAGATTCTTAATTAGCTACGCAAATCAATATAATTTACTGATTCATCATATGGATGTAAAACAGCATTTCTAAATGGTACACTAAAGGAAGAAATCTACATGAAAGTTCCTGAAGGTGTAAAATGTAAAGATAATTACGTATGCAAATTAAACAAAGCTCTTTATGGCTTAAAACAATCAGCTAGATGTTGGTACGAAACATTTGAACAATGTCTCAAAGAAATAGGTTTTCAGAACTCCCCAGTAGATAGGTGTATATATATGAAAGGTAAAGGAGACATTTCTAAAATATTTACGTAATCTTGTACGTCGATGATTTAGTTATAGCATGTGCAGATTTGCAAACAATGAATAATTTCAAAGCATATTTAATGACTAAATTCGAAATGACCGACTTACACGATATCAAATTATTTTGGGCATTAAAATAGAGAGACACCATGATAAAATTACTTTAGACCAAAGTGCTTACATTAAAACCGTTTTGAATAAATTTAATATGAGTGATTGCAATCCTATAAACACACCGATGGAGCTTAAATTAAACTATGAAGCTCTTAACGCTGATAAGAAGTGTGACGCACCATGCCGTCACCTGATCGGTTGTTTAATGTACATTATGCTTTGTACGCGTCCGGACTTAAGTACATGCGTAAATATTTTAAGTCGGTACACAAATAAGAACAATAAAGAATTGTGGTTATGCTTAAAGCGAGTTTTAAAATATATCAAAGGCACAATTGATTTGAAGTTAACATATACAAGAAATAATTACAATAACATCCTAAGTGGATATGTCGACTCAGATTGGGGTGGCCACGATTGTAATGATAGGAAAAGCACTACTGGATATGTGTTTAAATTATTTGATCAAAATACAATTACATGGTGTACAAAGAGACAAACATCAGTAGCGGTCTCGTCTACTGAATCGAATATATGGCTTTATATGAAGCTGTTAAAGAAGCATTATGGCTTAAGTCTCTGGCAGAAAGCATAAACTTAAAATTAATAAGCCCATTATTTTATATGAAGATAATAACGGATGTATTAGCATAGCTAATAATCCAACAAGTCATAAAAGGTCCAAACACATAGATATAAAATATCATTTCTCTAGAGAACAAGTTGAGAAAAATGTAATAAAATTAAATTATATTTCCACAGGTAACCAGTTGGCAGACTTGTTGACAAAACCTTTACCAGTCGTGTCTTTTATAAGACTGAGAAAAGGATTGGGTATAGAATAAGTTTTAATTTAAGTACAATTTCATTATGAAATGGTCTGATCAGGTTTTTCTGGGTTTTCCCTGATCCTGTGCAGCAAATGTTGGACCATTATTGTACAGTTGTCCCAGACCTTACTTGGAAGTATAATATGTTACGTCGTATTTATAAGTTGGTATTCACTTTGTAATGTTGAATTGTAGACTAGATACTGTATAGTAAACTAACGAATGACTAAAAGTTAGGGATTAATTTTTGAGGGGGCGTGTTGGATTATATAAAGCAAAAACTAATACCCCTAACTTTCGATAACATTGTTCTTTGTTCTATCTGAACAATCTACTGTTTATTTAACTCTACACACACTGCGTCACGGGATCTTGTTAGACGGACGTATTGCTTCCAAGTACCATTTAAAGTATAGAATAAATATTTCAATATCAAATTAGTATATTATTTCTTTTAATCCCATACCTCCTATAATAACTACTATGAAATAAGGTGAAAGTTAAGATTTCATATTCCAATTTGTTTAACCTGTGATTATGTTACGAAGTTCATTGATGAAGCCTTAGACACCCAGGTACCTAAGTATAATATAGAATCAATTACGTTCTAAAATTACACATCCACACGTTTAACTGTGATTACAAAAATATTTGAGAGGAAAATCATTTGGTTAGGTATATTTCTCTATGTGCAGTTTGATAAGCTAGATACATATACAGGTGCAGTAATAGTACCTAGGTATGGCATTAGAACCTAAGTCCATGCTGACTGTACTCAGTAATGTCGTTATGAGTTGCCGACTATTAATCCTATTGAAGGTGCTAAGCCCTACGTGCTCGTGCTGAATCGACGGTAAGCGGATCATTTGCGAATCGGTTCAAATGAGTATTTTAATGTCTCGTATTCATTGGGACAATGCTCGCTCATTGGAAGCGATCTGCAAATTCTGATATTCTCTTTTAATAAAATCGGGGCAGACTTGCTTGAATATTTTGCTTACCTAATGTTGTAAATGTGACTAACATAAACCCGTGCAATTTTTAGCGCATCCCGAGGAAAATTCTTCAGCACTCGAATGAAAAGTACCCTCGCCTTATCAATTAATGGGCTCTCTAGCATAGAAAAAAATTAAAATCCGTTCCTCACGTTAACGAGTTCAAGATCCCATATCGGGGTACCAGGTTTTACCACATGAAGTCTTAGAATGCGTATTCGACTTTTACGTACAGGCACCTGAAGTACCTACCAAAGTTACCTAACAAATCAATAAATCATATTGTTTAGATACTGCGTAGTTCTGTTTTCCCAGGGCTCGGTGCGAATAAGATGCAGCGGTGCATCGATCGCATACGACCTACTTGCAGGTCAAACGGGCAAGGGGGTGCCTCCCTGACCTGCCCCCACCTCCCATTCATTTGTTTAATCTCGATGCACTGGCAATCATGCGGGGAAATATATGCATCTGTCTCCCCTGGGACTTTCAGGGTCAGAGGGAACGACAATAGGGATTTATTAATTGATTTAAAATGGGAATGAAAGTTTATTTTTGAAGCATTAATGACGCAGCTAAATCTATCAAAATGTAGATTCCAATGAAAGTTATTAAATCTGTAATCTTGCGAGATGCCTGCGAGCAAGTAGATAAAAGAAAAAGGAGTGCAAAACCCAATATCTACTTACAGGTTTAAGAACCTTAATAATTCAAGTACTAGGTATATTATAAGAATTACCTAGGTGTTTCAGCTAATGAAGCAAAATTTACACTAATTAGAAGTAGATAGAGCAGTAGGTACTCACATGGGGTTTATAACTTCTGCAAAGGTTGTGTTTATGTTTGTTTACCGGTCTATCTGAAGGTGTCTTCTTTGAAATAAAACGCCAAATGATATGACATATTTGTTTTTTAATCCTCCTTCTGTCACATTGGCATGCTGGCAGAATTTTAAAATTAAGCATCTCGAAGGAGGCCACATAGCACGCGTCAGAGCTCTATGATCCTTAACGGACGCGAGCAGTGCAAGGTGCGTGTACTGAACTTCGATTTGAACATAGGTGCCTACCACAAAGCAACAGGGTTCAATAAAACAACCATTTATGTGTCTACTTTTTTATTTCATCAAGAAGTAGCTGATACAAATTCGATAGTAGAATTACATTAATTTACAGACATGATTCTGAAAGCTTTGCTTTTTTTACTTATTAACATCATACAGCTTAGATTTATCAGAGCCTGTTTTGATTAAGATATTTGAAGAACGACATTGAGTAGGTACATTACTGTATAGTTACTACTTATTGTATTAAAAATCATTTTCTATTTATAATAATCAGCATTACTCAACTTTCCTATAAACAACAATAGATTTTATGGACAAACTATAAAAATAAAAATCGATAATCGTTTATATACATAAACTTAAGATCTAAAACTTAAAATTATATTTACAAGTCTAAACTGATTAAATTAATAACACTAAAAAGTTGTCGTAAAAAGTTTGAGTAACGCTGATATAGAGCAAAAGTTTGTAATTTAGACGTCAAGTTACAAGCGTCCATTGAAAATATGATTAATTAATACATTTGCATGCTTATTATACTGTAATCGTAATATTCTAACACTATCTTTGATACAATGTTTATGGAGGACTTTCAAAAAATGTAGTATACTTAGACAATCTGCTACTTACAGTTGTATTCTACTTAATAAACTTCTACTATTTTCACATCAATTATATTTGTTTTTTTGTTGTTGTTTTTGTTTACAATTTATTACTACTTATATATTTTTTTATTTATTTCTGTATAGTTTATAGTAGGTACATATGCATTGAATAACTTAAAAGATATAATAATTATGTGTTTTGTCGGCAACAAAATATAGCACTCATGGTTTCTAGGATAAGAGTCCCAAACTAGATATGTAAAAAACCAGCACATTGACACTCCAAAATTTTATTGTCCCTTCTGCATAAATAATTAGTAAGTATTGCACCTCATAGTACATTTTCTATGTATATTTCTGTCTGGGCCATTTATTCTAGAACGCATCTTAACTATTTAAATATTTCTCTTCTATTCTACGTTGTCTAGTAAGTTTAAAATATGTCCTCTATGTATTCATTTGTCCTTATTTGAAGCTATTATAAATACAGATTATATTATATACTGTAGTTTCATAATTTAATATTGTGTCTGATTTAAAATGTGTTTTATGTACAGGTACATAAGGTGCATATTTCGTTGCCCACAAAAATATAGTCTCACTGTACAGGATATTGTTTTTGCACTAAAACAGTTGTTCACTGCACAACCTAAACTTGTCTCAGTCACTGTTCACATCACGTTATACATGAGATGTTGAAGTGAATACATGTGAAATTCACGAATATTAATGGATACCAATTAAACAAATATTGTAGAATAACAGTTATATATCGACAAGTCCTAAACATCAGATCACGAATATAATTTAGGCTCGACCAATGTAAATGTTGCAAACCACTTTGATTGTTTCCGAATGTGAATCTTGCAATTAGGAACACCCGATATAAACCTTAAGTTTTTGAAATGTAGATATTAGCAAAATAAACACGTTTTGCAGCCAACAGATCCTGATGGGATCATTGTATATGCTGCAGTTTATGTGTATAAAATACTTTTTATAGCAACTTAATTTTGCAATCTGTCTTACCTATAAACTCAAACTTGGCTGCAAAACAGCACAAAATAAAATTTTAAAATATATGTGTCAAACGCAGCCAATAAAAAATCGTAAGGCATCTATTTCTTCAACAGCTCATGCATAAGAGCCCTGAGTAGTATGTGCTTCATGTGGTGGACCCTGGGGGGGCGCGGGCAGGGCCGCGCGGCCGCGGCTAGGGCGGCTGCTTGCCGGCCTGCCGACGGATTATTACTAGCTAATAGCGATGCCGGTTCGGATATATGTTGCTCTGCACGCTGCTCGACTGCTGCACTGGGTATCCTTGGGTAATACTGCCCGGTTTGGCCGTCTGAACAAAATTCATACATCAGCAACCATTTTTTAAAACACCTTTTGACCACCAAGTTACGTCCAATCGTTTTTGAAAATCGAAGCCACATTTAAGTTAGAAGATGCTTTGAAAGTGTGAAATAATTCGTAGGGCATGCAAACAAAAGCAATAATTCATTCGTGAATAATGTTGATAAATTTTGACAAATTGGCGACGTCTCGTCGAGCCAGGGGCAGTCAAAAGGTTTAAACCATTGAAAAACACACACATTCATGTTCAATTTGAATTGCTGGGGCATAATTACTATTTTTGTCAAGAAGATAATGCAATTTTTGTATCTTCAAGCTCTTAATCTCTTGCAAGGTGAGCAGTTCAAAGATATTTACAACCTAGTTTGGGTTTAAAAATCACAATTATGCCCTAGACCTGTAGCAAGGGCAAGTTTTTCAAAGGACAACACAATAGCTCGTTGTCCTTACGCTGTGTTTATTTTGAGGTGAGCGACTAGCATTAAATTTAATTCTAATAAGTCCAAGAAAATTGTGATTAATAAACCCAGTAATTAATATAATTGACATTAATATTAAATGAATTCGCTATGCTCAATGGTCTGCTCACCTCGTAAAGGACAACGAGCGACAAGATAAATAAAAGAGTCTTACAAATTTTGCGAGTAGGAAAGCCGCTACGTTCTATTTTGTTCTGATATATCCAGTAGCATTAAAATTATATTCAACTTGTAACAAAATGTTAAGGTAGGCACACATTACGCAGGGTCACAGCGGGATGCAACGATCAGAGGTTGGAAACTTTTTATGACGGAACTTTTTGGAACCAAAATTGAAGGAGGTTTTATGCAAGGAGATATAAGTTGTTATTTTATTGTTTGCCCCCACTGTAACCCACTATAAAGTATAAAATAGTCCTATTTAACAGCTAGTGGCATTCATAAGTTTACAAGCGAATTTGGTTAATATCACTAGCTGATTAATATCACTTAGCATGATTACCCCCTACCTATATGAATTATTTTTTTTCGGTATTCATTTAAGACATATTATTATTTATACTTTTTGATGAAGGTCCCATTAGCGCAAGCTATTTAGAGGTATTGTTATAAATAAAGTAATTTACATTCGAGATTCGAACCCGAATTTTATCGATGATAATTTACACTGTAATTAGGTGAGCTCATTAGGTTGGTCATGCAAGACTCTGCAACCAGATACGGTTCAAATTATGATTATCATATATTTTCAACTTGATTTAATCCAATAGAAAACCATATCTTGTCCCAGCATAAAGCCAGCAAAATGCAAAATAAATGTAGCAAGATCAAATAAATAGGGGTTAATATACTTAGAAATATTTATAATTATAATGTAAAATAAACTATAGTCAGAAGAAACTAGTCACTAATAGATAAATAGACAAGAGCTATATAGAGCTAGACTAGGATAGAATAATACAAAAATAAATACAGAACTATAAAGAGAAGGATTAGAATATACAATCTAGAAAAAAGAGGATGAATAGGTAAATAAAAAAATAAATTCACAATACCTGCCAACATTGCGCAAAAAAAGAACCATAATGCAGGCTGATTTGAATTTAGAAGATGTTCTATTTATACTAAAATTGGAATGTTGTTTACCTGCATATTGTTATGTTGCGGCGGCGGGTGGATGGAGAGATGGCGGGAGACGGGTGGCTGCGCGTACGCAACGCCGCTGCTCACTGAAGGGTGGTGGGCCTCGCTGAGTCCGATTAGCACTTGCGGCTGACAACAGTGTGGGGAGGTTTTGTTATGTATTAATGTGTCTTTGATAGGTGTTGTTAATAATAATAAAATTAACGGTTTTATGGTGAAGGGTTTTCTTGGTAATATGGAATAAACTGGTGTACTGGGATTTTAAGTTCTATGTCTCTACATATATAGTTACTAGCTTCTGCTAGCGGTTTCACCCGCATCCCGTGGGAACTACTTCCCGTACCGGGAGAGCCTATGGCCTTCCTCGATAAATGGGCTATCTAACACTGAAATAAATTTTCAAATCGGACCAGTAGTTCCTGAGATTAGCGCGTTCAAACAAACAAACAAACAAACTCTTCAGCTTTATAATATTAGTATAGATATACATAAATGGTTTTTATTCATGCTGGTTTTAATTAACTTCCTAAATCCTGAGAACAGTCTCAAGCGAGTGTATTGTACATCATGAAAAAACTCACTACAATGTGCATAATCTATTACGTATTTTATATCAAACTTGTCATCTGAAAAGTACTTAAAATATCCACAAGGAAAAATATATAAAAAAAAGTTTTTACTACATCTAATACCCACGTACCTGCGCCTCTTTCTTCTGTTCCTGATGTTGCTGTCCATCTCTATTCTTCAACATATCTAAGTACAACTGCGGCGGTTGCGGCGCGGGCGCATACATGAGGTTCGCGTGATGCGGCGTATGGGGCGTATGGGGGGTGTGCGCGTGGTGAGCGTATAGTAGGGGGGGAGGACGTTCCCCTACTACGCCGACTACGCCGGAGCTCGGCATCGCGTAGTACGCGGTTGAGGATACCGATGAACCGCCCACGTTTGAGCCGTATTGAGATGGTTCTGGTAATTAAATTTGGAATTAGTAATAGATAGTTTCCAAAAGACTCAAACACCATTCAGGAACACCTGTGTGAAATAAATTACGTATAGTACATCACCAACAGTGGAGGTTTGCATGCGTTTGATGAAAGAGAACGCACAGCCCACTCGATTTATTATATTATTAAAATAAAAATACAGTGATTAAACAAATAGAACTACGTAGTAACTACAGGACCACACAAAATACAACTCCATGCAACATTGATACCAAAATTAATGAGATTAGTTTAGTGGAAATGGAAAATATTCTTAGCAGAGTTAGATGAGAGATTAAAATAGGAGTTAGCAATTGAAAGACAATTTCAGTGTTACTGACAGTTCTAAAGTTTCATTCAATCGCAGCTCAGTTTATGAAAGCTCTTCAATTTCACGCTCTTTCTATGCACAGACCTTTGATCAAACCCAATTATATTTCACTACACACACACACACACACACTATTTAAGGTCTGAATATTAAGGAAGAGAAGGAGTATCAGAGTGCTATAGATAACGACTAATACCAGTAGTTGAAAGCGAGACTAGACTATTCTCATGAAAAGAAAGTATACTACCAAATTATGTAACATCAGCATATCTACTTTATGAACGAATACGATCATATTACTTGTGAAATGTAAGTAAAGCATGAGAATGAGAAGCGACTGACACAATGACAGTACAGTCAGCAAAACAACTCACTGTTCCACAGTACTGCGCGAGCCATCTGACGGCCCATGCGGCCATCTTCTACTTCTGCAAAAGATTTGTATAATACATATGTTACAATATATAATTTAAATAAATTTAAATATTTGTTTGTCTGCATACAAATTAATTAAAATAAATACATAAGTGGATTTTTAGATGATAATAGAGAAATTCTCTTGACCTTCTGGATATGCGGAAAAAAATTCAAATGGCAAAACCCACCAGCAAATCTGGTAAATTGTTTGATAAATATTATTCTTACATAGAAATAGACACACTGATTTTTAAAAGCTTTTATTTATTACCACTTTGAAACTAATAAATATAATCCAGAAATAGGTATAATTGGCTTTTTAAAAACATATCATATACTTAAGTGTATAAAAATGTGTGCTTTGGATATATTATGGATGGATTTTCATGGACAAATCCAAATTAGACCTGAATTCGCTGGGCAAATCAAAGTTTTAAAACCCAATTTTAAAACCAAAATATCTCAAAAACTCACTGTGATCGGAATAAACTTGTTGATGCTTCATAGGCGGTTGATGCAACCGATGAGCATAGAGGGCGTAAGTTGGCGACGGACTCCTTGGTCGTTTCACTCCCGACTGTATGGGACCACGCACTATCGTCGGCTGTTGTGGGAACAACATGTGGTTTGAGTGCTTATGCTTAAACAAAGGAGAATAAACACGATAATACAAACAAGTGCAACTAGTGGGGGTTTTGTGGTGATGGTGAACTAGCAATGATCAAACTTGTACTGTGTAATCATATAGTCTAATGGTATTGGTCATGAATTATGATAGAAGTATAGCTGCCAGAATTCATTCAATCTGCAAAAGTTCTTTTTCAATCAATTAATTCTGAATTCTGAGCCAAGGTGTACTTTTTAAAGCAATTTAATGACTTTCTTTTTGTGTTGGCAGCATGCTATTTTTTTTTAGTCGTGGTGGCCTAGTGGGCAAAGAACCGACCTCTCGAGTATGAGGGCGCGGGTTCGATTCCAGGTCAGGCAAGTACCAATGCAACTTTTCTAAGTTTGTATGTACTTTCTAAGTATATCTTAGACACCAATGACTGTGTTTCGGATGGCACGTTAAACTGTAGGTCCCGGCTGTCATTGAACATCCTTGGCAGTCGTTACGGGTAGTCAGAAGACAGTAAGTCTGACACCAGTCTAACCAAGGGGTATTGGGTTGCCCAGGTAACTGGGTTGAGGAGGTCAGATAGGCAGTCGCTTCTTGTAAAGCACTGGTACTCAGCTGAATCCGGTTAGACTGGAAGCCGACCCCAACATAGTTTGGGAAAAGGCTCGGAGAATGATGAGCATGCTATTTTTTTTTGTGATATGTGATTTATGCTAAATTGGGCCTAATAAGAATGGTATCAGAATGACAATGAAATATTAGATATGATGTAAACTACCAATTACAAAAATCAATTCACACATTGCTGTACTAAGATGTTAGGTTTAAAATGATGCTAACAGAAGCAACTTGATGATAGATGATGAATTTTAATAAAGTTACTTATACCTTGGTCATCATATGCGAAGTAAGTGGTGGGGGGCGTCCCTGTGTCGGGGGTGGCTCCCCTTGTCCCGTAGACGTTGGCATGGGGAACATTGGTATCTGAATGTTGCCCCCCATCGTCTGCATCTTCATAGATTGCATCTCGCTGGAAAAGTCGCTGTTTTGTTTTTTTTGTTACATTAGTTTGTCTACAGAGTGATAGTGGTTAGTATTTTTGGGTTAGTCATTTGTTAGTTTCGTTTTTTTGCCTGTGCCTTTAGTTACACGATTTTATGGTCTCAGGTCATAAGCAAGACTCAAGATTTATTTTTAACTGACTGCCAATTATGGTTTCATATTTGATCAATAATAGCCACTTGTCACCTCATACTACAAAAAGGATCAAAAAGGCCATTCAAAATCATAAAGGCAAATTAAAAAAATTAAACACAGTTTTAGAACAAAAACATACAGGTTTCCCATACTCACTTAGTTTCCTTCTGTTGCTGTCTCTTTCTAATTTCATCCTCATTCAATACTTTTTTGAGTTGCATGAATAGTTGTTGTTTTTCCTTTTCCAATTGTTTGAGTTTCTGTTCCAATTGCTCAATTTGTTCTTTAGTTTCCTCTGAAATAGTGTGTATCAGATTTTAGATCTTGGGTATACTAATTATTACGAGGCAATGTAGCTATTGTCCCACAGTTCGACAAAAAAGATAGCACCTATCACTGTGGTTTTCTTTATTAAGATGGTTCAAGCAATTGGAGCACAAGAATAACACTTATTTATATAAGTTTCTATAAAATGATGGAAAATAAGTAACTTATTAAATAATGCTATTATGACATAATTCATTAAAAATCCCTAAGACTGCCCACTGTCCAAAATATTAATAAATATCAATTAAGTTTACCTTATTCCAGTAGTAAGGTTTTCCTAAAGATTTGTATAATAACTTACCGAGAGTCATAACATCCTGTCTCTCTCTTGCTTCTCTTTCCTTGCGAAGTCGCTCCTCTTCTACCTCAGCCTCATATTCTGAAAATAAATATTAAGTATTGACTTATTGTCTGCCCCCTTATTGGCCTACTTGGGAGTTGAACAGTAAATGCAATCCCTTGTCAACAGAGAAGAAAATAATAAACAAATAGAATTATTGACTTGCTGCTTAATAGACGGAGACCAATTAAGCTTGAATAATGTTATAAATATACTAAACTTGTTATGCTAAGTAATTAAACAGCTTTAATATGTTAATATAGAAAAGTTTTAGCCAAACAGAACATAACAAGATTACCTTCTTTCTTCCTTTGCCTTTCACGTATGATATAGCGCTTTAGGGCGCTCCACATCTTCTGATCAGCTTCATTCTGCTCCTCCACCGTAGTGGAAGTTACAGCGGGCATCTTGATATGATTTTATAACTTTAAACCTCCATAAAATTTCGGGTTTACGTATCTTCAAACCAATTTTTATTCAACCTTTTAATGGTTCATATACCACCATACGATGTGGTTGTCTCCTGAGGTTTTATTTATGTAAAATCTAGGCGAGGTGTAACAATTTGCCGTTGTGGACGTTTTTAGACAATATTATTGACACACACAAGAATACCTTTGACAACAAAATTGATATCGGCCATTTGTAATTTGTAAAAAGTTAAAATCATAGACTATAATTATCGGAGAACGTGAATATTTCTATTTAAGTTAATTTTAATAAAAAACTTGATTTTTCAGAATAACAATAATATATTTCTAATACAAATGATGTGTTTTTATTGGTTTTTATTGCTGCATCTTTATTTTTGTTACCAGTTTACTTTGTACATAGATTGAGTGACATAAAGCTGTCAATGTCATGTCTGCTGTCAATTTATGTAAATTGTAAATTATAAATCCCCCCACTTCCCCTGGCTGCCCCTCCCTATTGTGTGCAAGTCTGATAATCCGCTATCACTGATACCGAGGTCAGTGCTGATACCAGTCAAAAACTTATTTGCACCTTTTTACTATGCGGTATTTATAAATAATAAATTAAAACGAATTGATTCTTACACACAAGTGCTCGTGTCACAATCAGTGCTCTACAGAAATCACGTAAAATGGACGGACCATCGGGGCCGAAGAAGAAAATGAAAACGGTAAATATTTTATTAGTGCCACCGCGGTATTCTAGACATATATCGCTGAAACTTTTAATCAATATATCGCTATCTACTGGTAGGAAGTAATTAATCTGACATAAAAGGCTAGGCCGCCAGGCAACGTACATAGTAAGCACTAATTGTGAATTCACTATCGTCTTACTCTTACTAACTGTAATGTGATGACGAGATTCGTTCAAACTACACATTACAGGATATAAGGCTCGTCTATAGACCAGATACAGACGATTCAACGATTCATACCTTAAGAAATAATAGTACAATATATTTTTTTGCTAATGGTGTTTACTTTGTAATTCACAATATAAACAAAAACGAACTATTTATAGCTTCTAAGATTGAGAAAAACAAGAATACTAATTTTTTTTCCAATGAGAAAAAAATTGAATAACTCATTGTTTAAAACCTTTAAGTATACCTATTTCCTATTTTTAATTTTTGTGGTCCTTTAGTAATTGTGTGTCACCCACAGCCGGAAGGGTCCATTGACGATTTCCTGCCTATAAAAAAGGCGATTAATAAAAAAACTCTCTGCTAAGATAAGAAACCAGCTAATAATTTACCAAAGATATTCTGCAGCAAAAGCCTGACCTCTTTGACCTAGTTGCAATCAAAATAAATGAGGCCAAAGTACAATAAGCCTGTAGAATTCCTCTGAGAAATTAAAGTTCATTAAAACTTTCATTACTACTGTTATGGTGCTCTAAATAATGTTTATTTAACTATGAATAAGTGGGTATTGGCCATTATTGTTTATGATGCCATAAGTTATATTGTCACAAATAATTGAACATTTTATAATTGCTGGTTTAAGATTTTCAATCAGTGTAGTTATAATTAAAATACAGCCTATTATATGCTTAAAATAAACTATTATAATTCCTTTATTAGTATCGCTAAACCATAATGTATAAACCATATTGTATTCCCATAGCAACAATATATTATATCTAAACCACCATGCTATACTCTAATCATAGGCTGTAATCCAACCTGTATTCACCCGAACTCATTTATCAGCAACTGATAACTACCACTCTAGTAGTGAGATAAGAATTGTTTTTGGTACCTGTTCACTAATTATGATGATATGATTCAGGTATTAGTCATTTGACCCAAAAAAAATATTTTGCGTGTCTAGTCTATTTGTTGAGTCACATATACTTCCAACAGCTGGCAATCAAACCAGCTGCCAGCCGTCGCAAGTATCTACAATGCTTGAATTTTTGGTTCTAAAGATTACTTGAACTAGCTTATGTACCTACCATAACTCTATTCCGGTACTGACTTTTTAGAAAAAAAGACTAGCACCTTACTCATTACTGACATATTCCAGTAAAGACAGTGGATCCTGCTGTGGCTTTGCCTAGACCTTAATAGTTAATATGTTCAGTTAATCAGCTTCTCTAAAACCTAAAATGTCCCTTCCCAAATGGAAGGAAAAATACGTGATGTTTTTGGGACCCCACGCTGAACGTACAAGACTACGAAATAGATAGGAAGACATAGTTTTTGTTAAAAAACAGTAATTCAAATATTTAAGGAAAAAAAGTGATAAAATCATAATTGGCCACTAATAAGCAAGATGCTTTGGCCGTTTTCCGCTGTTATTTGTGCGTCGTATCATAAAATCGGATTTAATGATAATTTCTACGTGTCAACAAATATTTATTGGTGGTCCTTCTATTGTTTGTCATTCGGCTTATTACGTAGTTCATCGTCATCGAGATATTGCTGCCACCCAAGGTTTTGTCAACTCATCAACCTAGCCAATTCTTTAATACGTGCACCTGCACTTAGCAGCTTATTATATTTTAGCCATCGCTAAGTTAAATCCATGCACCACTACAATGTCTTAGCCTAGCGAACACATAGGTACCTTTATCGACAATATCAAGGGTCTAATGTAATTTTCCACATGTAAGCCAGTCCAAGTTACATGATGGCTTTATAATAAAGGCGCCTTTGGAAAAGACGGACCTATCGCTCGTTATGTCTCTTGTACACAGTTACCTCAGCAAAGATGACCTGCTACGCGATCTATTTTGTTCTGCTTTCCACAAACGATGCTACTTATTCTTTCCGTAGTAGTATGATTCGAGATTCATCTCATTTCAATACGAATTCTGAAGGTATATCCAGGTAAAAGAACAAAGCATCTTTAGTGGCTACAGTTTTTTCAAATTAGTCTTTCGGTCCCCTAAAACTGTAAAAGCTTTTATAAAGATATGATCTACGTACAACACCTGATTTCGGCCTACTTTTTGATATGTTTAAAAATCCACAAAGCTACACAGGCCTGACCTAGAAAACTAACCCGAGACCCAGTTTAAAGTAGTTGCTTGCGCTTCTACTACATCAAGAGGCGTGCGCGGTACGATTCTAGACTTGAATCTGCTTTTACGCGAACACCCACAAAAATGCTTGCTGTAGGCAGAGAAAACGCCTTAGTATTGCCATGAATAGGTCAACGATACTTCAAAGTGTCACTTTACGATGTGACATACGATTGGCCACTCTGGAGAGGTTGTCTTCAATCAGCGATCTGATTTTATATTTCTGTGGTTAAATTCAAAACCACATTTTAAACTGTTGCTCTTTGTGTGTCATTGCCTCAACAAGCATCATTCAGTGTTTATTATTCGATAATAATAACATTTAATCAAGTGTAGCTTCTCATTAGGCACATTCAGTTAATTATTATTTTTAGAGCCTGAGAGAAACTCGTTTATTCCTCAATTTAATTATTTATTCTTATGGACATTTATTTTTATACTTTGAATAAAATATTCATTTCAAATATTAAATAGGCACTGCATTATGTATTTTTTAAATTGAATTTATTGCTGCAAAATTGGCAAATGACTGGCTACAAAAATCTTGAAAGGCACCAATATATACCCCTTGAAGTGACAGGCACGACCAGTAATGCGAAAAATAAGTTAAACGTTCAAGAGCAAAAAATATTTATTTTCCGGATATACAACAATCATTTTCTAACAAGGCTAAAATGCGGTGCAACTGTTCTGTCGTTCAATAAACTACTACAGGCCATTATTTACTAGCAAGCAATTTAAAATACAGTATCATTCAGTGAGCGCGCCAGTCTTGTGTTTAACAGCGCGAGGGCCGTGCGTGCTGTTGCGTTCATTGCTTATTCGAATTATTTCGAACGCAACCATTCAACTTTGGCGGGAAAGTTTTATTTGACAGTAGTTTTTTTCTATACAATTATGAGTTTGGAACAAAGGAACAAGAAAGTTACAGATGTTTTTGAAAAATATAATATCGCTCAATGGGGCAATGGACCTAAGAGAACGGTTAGTGGTTTAACTTTATTGCTTTAGAAACAATAATATTTATTTTTGTGATTTCTAACTTTATTCGAAACTGAGATAAAGTTATACATAACGTAGTTTTAAGTGCCTGTCTGAAAATAATTCGATAAAAAAAATATTGCGGCTGTTTTGTTTACAACCGAAAATAAATATTATTACAGATGTCGGTAACACGGCAAAGAGACGACACGAATTGTTTTAGCAGGAAGGATATCATTAATTAAAAATATTTGCATACGGTTTCCGCGATTATGACATAATATTGTGTGGATAAATGCTTTCTCCGTATAAGTTTGATTCATCAAAAGTTTTTATATCAACTTTCTATCCGGTATTTTTACTTTCGCGACTACGTATCCTATTAAGGTTAAAACGTTAACCATCTTACATTTCAAGTGCAAAATTATCTCATGAAAAAATATTATTATGAAGGAATTATTATACCACGTAAGTACAGTCAGCCGAATAAGTTTGTCCCCTTTTGAAAGTTCGTTCTTCAACGTTCTGCGCATTTGATATTTTTAATTAATCATGTAATGGTTTCCACCAACTTAGTAAATAATGTGAATCATAATAAAAATGACTCAAAAATGGAATCGTCCAGTTTAATCATAATTATTTATCACAATAATCTACTATTTCCAATTAATTTGGTGACGGGTCATCATTGTTCGCAATTAAAGTAAGATTGCTAGATGCTAAATCTACGCGATATCTTTAATATTACCCATAGTAGGTATATGATGATATTAGATGCGTCAATACGTATTTACAACTGTCAGAGTACTACCGACT
Source organism: Helicoverpa armigera (assembly GCF_030705265.1). NCBI lineage: Eukaryota > Metazoa > Arthropoda > Insecta > Lepidoptera > Noctuidae > Helicoverpa > Helicoverpa armigera. The sequence goes on along the minus strand of NC_087123.1, from coordinate 9,555,736 downwards.
GTTTTGATGGATTAAGATAACATTTTTAGTACGGAATACTTTTATCTACATTTATGTACATTACATGCTATCCGACTGACAACAGTCATTAGATAATCACAATTATACTTCGTCGTATGTGTCGAAAGTAATATATCTAGACTAGACTATCAAAAATATTTCAAGTTCATTATTTTTTAATGCATGTTGCATACCTGATATTTATTATATATTATCTTTTAATAAAGTTTGTGCGTTCAAAACTCGAGTTTGAAACCCCAGTTTTTTCACGCTGTCACTATTACATTCGCGCCTTGTAAAAGAGTTGTGTACTTTCTTCCTATACATTTACTTTTCGTTCTGAACTGCAGAGACTGTTATTAAACGCAATCAGTTCTTACGCGGAAGGGTCCAGTAAGCCAATAAGATGCATCCGCTGTGGTAACTGGCTGCTTAAGCCACATTTATTACAGGAACTACATTTCGTAAGAATTTTATGTTTTCTACCGTGGTATGAAATTAGTGCTTTTGTCTAATTGTTTTCAAAATCAAAAGTCATTTGTTCAAAGTAGGCTGACAATCAGCACTTTTTGAACGTCAAATCTAAAAAAGACAGCCCCCAAAACGCCCGCCCGCGACGTCGTGTTCCACCACGTCCTATGTGTTCTTGCTGGGAAGAAGAAGTGGTGAAACAAACTCCCCAGCAACACAATTCTGTCTGTATGGTTTAGGGGAGAAGGACCAGTTGTATTGGGCTTATTGTACTTACCAACTGACGCTGGTACCAAGGGCTGATTACTTATTCAAACTCAATTGCATTCCTCAATAAAAGCTTAGCGTATTAATTCACCTAGTGCAAGTGCAACTTGCAGTGATCTTGCGTCATAATTATGCATACTGGACCTATAAATTGTAGAAGAAACGTGCAAGTACTTACTTAATCATTCTATTATAATGTACAATCATTCTAATATAATTTATTGTGAGAAAAAACAAAGATTTTTTCCCTTAATTTCAAGAAGTCAAAGGATGATAAAGCGGGTGCTCTTTACACATTATAGGTATTCCAGTAGGTACTGTAGTCTATTTCCAGCATAGTGTTTGTTTACAACGTAAATATTAGGCATCTTAGGATTCCATCCGTATCAGGTTTGTTTCGTGGAAACGCCAGTCTATACTTCTATTCAGGGTATTCTAAACAAAGCCGTTCATTCAATAACATGAGAATTAGTTATTTACTCGGCTCATGTGCATTTAATTTAGAATTCAAATTGTGTGTTTCAGTCAGTAAACGTCTGACAGCCCCTACCCTAAACTCTGATGATTTCCTATTTCCAAAGTGTTTACTAATATTTTTCCGAGGGACGAACTTCGAATGGATATGGCCTCACCAATTATGAGATAGGTAGGTTTTGTACGCGGTAATTATAAAGCATTTAACCCAGTTTAGGAAGTAAACTGCGAATGTTTCAATATTGTTAGTAAACTCTACATTTATTTACAACAAACATAATACTATTTACAGAAATAATATATGTAACCTTAAATGTAAATTAACAATTAAAAAAAGTTTGTAAACTATAGAAGTATCAATAGACTGTAGTAGCCATATACTAGGTATAATTTTTTAAAACCTCTGTTAAAATTGTGTGCGAATTTGTCGTAAAAACTGCAATAGCATCCTCATAGTGATGTAAGCACTGCTGTCATTGAACATCCTTGGCAGTCGTTACGGGTAGTCAGAAGCCAGTAAGTCTGACACCAGTCTAACCAAGGGGTATCGGGTTGCCTGGGAAACTGGGTTGAGGAGGTCAGATAGGCAGTCGCTTCTTGTAAAGCACTGGTACTCAGCTGAATCCGGTTAAACTGGAAGCCGACCCCAACATGATTGGGAAAAGGCTCGGAGGATGATGATGAGTGATTTAAGCACGTGGTAACAATAGTTTTACTCAGCATTTGCACGAAGCATGCTGTCAGACACTTTTCCCCACGTGTATTACAAAACAGGGTACATGGTTAGTTTGATAACAGATTATTTCATGATTAGATTGGAATTACTCCGATGAACTGCTACTTTGCAATGTTAATGTTTGTATTACAATAACGGACAATGTTACTGCGGTTTTCCATTCATGTTATGGTGAATTCCAGGTTCAGAATTTCAGAAAATTTTATGAAGATTTCAAAAATAAGAGATTCTTCTAAAGATGTTGAGCTCTAGAATTAATTGTTTCTTGCCCAGTAGGCAGATGAAAGTGCTCATTCAAGAGGCCTCTGACTTTTGACTTAATTAAAATAAACTTGTTCTGTTGTTTATACACTACTTTATAGTATACGGTTGTTTAGCATTATATCACTGTTACGTTGCCGGTATTGTGGATTTACGTAAACATTCGACTTTCTCCACATTTCTCGCGCGGGTTCGTATACTTACTAGTCGGTGAGGCTAGCTACCTATGAGTGCCAGTCATGCGTTCTTATAGGGTCTTCTCACAACATCTCGCGATAAAAATTATAAAAGGAATACCTATTGGTTTTGATCTGATGCCGGATAGATCAAAATAACTTCTGTTCCGACGCAAACATGGCACTAAATTGCAAAGGATCCTTAAAAGGACCCAATTTTGATGCGGCTTAATTCTCACTAATGGCCTATATAAAGTCGGGCAGCTACAAAGCTGTTTTGAAGTTTGTTTCAAGGTTAATGATTTTTAAAACATAATATTAATTGTCTTATTAAAAATAAATAATGTCTCTGCATACAGATAAAATCACTACCATGCATTATTTCATATCTTAATATTGACATTGCAATGTGAAGAAATTAAACAATAGGTTATCTTCACTTCTTTAACTTTATCACAATGTGCGTAATTAAGAAACAATAATAGAGATAAAATAAGTATTAAATAATGGTGAAAGCTTTATTCTTTTAGTAAATTTTTTGATGAAATTGCCCCTCTGAAGTGACTTAAATGACCTATTGTCAATGCTCCATTTACAGACAATCCTAACAAAATATGAAGACGTATGGCTATATTGATCATAGTATGGTCAGCTGACCAAATCAAAATTATCAAAAGTTTGTGGTAACGTAAAGTTATAATTTTTTAAACAACAGAGACGCCAAAAATTAATTAATAATCAACGACAGGTGTTTAGCAGTTTTGAAAACTTAGATTTGTTCAGCTGATTGTAGGTACTTGAAGCTGACTGTACCATGTGAATGTTCCGTAAACAAAACGACTTTGATTATTACATTCGGCGTCCGATCAAGACAATTCACGTAATGGGTTTATGATAAATAGTATGACCGAAAGAGTAGTATTTCATGACGTCTTGAATAACATCTATCACATAGTAAATTAGAAAATATTGTCATGTCTACGACTATGTTGTAGGCTTCATACAACACTTAGGTACAGTCGGAATAATAACTGTAGATAATTTTAGTTAAAATATCGTTACTTTTTATTATTAAAACTGTGAATGTTTTATATGGCAGTTGTACCGATTACTTGAATGTATGTAACCTTCTTGTTCTGTGTTATTATTATGAGAATTAAGCATTCATAATCAAGCCATGAGCCAAGCATTGCGGCAATGGTCATGACGGTACGGTAGGTACATGCAAATATTAAATAAATTGTCTAGTAAATGTTTGGTATCTGCATACAAAACGTATTACCTACCTACATATTATTTTGCAAAAAGTTCCAGTTGAAGAATAATCAAGTCTGCAGCAAGTTTTAAAAGCCCTTTGTGTGCAGCCGCTGCAAAAAAAAGTGTGTATCAAAGTAAAAGAAAATATGCAAAAACTAGAACTGCATTACTTACAACTGTAGGCTTATTACATTGACATTTATTTTCGAATGCACTGCCTACCAAGAGTAATAACTTCACCAAGGCCGCAATAAAATGCCCTTCACAAATTGAAATGATTAATTCTATACATTTAAGTGAGTAGGTACTACATTGTATCTTGATGTTTTATGACTGTCTAAATATATGTAATAAACTGCATTAGTTATTATGTAAATTGATTTATCCTTTGGTTTTTATCGGTCCTGTCATAAACCTATTTCCCTAATTCAATGGTATGAATCCAATCTATTTAGTCACAGAAGTTGCTAAAATGCAGCTGATTATAATTAGAAATCAAGATATGGATAAAGAGCGATTATTTTCCGAGTGCGTGAAGTTGATACCTTTGCTAAAATCGCTGAAACGGATTGAATTTGACAAAAGACAAATATTGTTTGTTTAAATTAAATAAAAAAAAAACTACAATGCATGCAACGTAGGCGGTTCGTGATAAAAATCTGTGTTCGAAGTTGGTAGTCGATAATGTTTGCATGTATTATTTTTTACACGAACGTGTGAGTTCCACGGGTCACTGGTTTTGTTAATTTTCCTATAGTACACTTAATGGTTTAATGAAATCTGTGCAGATGGAGGCTAAAATTAAAATATGGCTGGCGTGGGTATCAAAAATTGAATTGATGGTTATACAGACGTAGTAGACCCTCTAGATATTATTTTTCATAGGAAGAGAAAAGTTCTTGTCACTTAAGCGCTAGCCAGTTTAAGAACTGTAAAAAGAGGAAAACTCTTGGGTTTCCTGTCCATATGTCCAACGCCTAAGTTATCGTTATGTTTTAGGACATTATTATTTGTATAATGCTTTCCTAAAATAGAAAAACAATTTGCATTCCACACGTAGAAACTGCATCATCCAAGGAAGAGGAAGTCAAGTTAGCAATGATTAAAAAACTTTACTGTTATTAGAATAGCCGAAAAAACGTGTATAAGGCACATATTTGGCCTTTCTCGAGGTCATGTTATGATTGTGCTTTAAGTTTCCAATCAGACTTCGATCAATGACCATCGGACACTATGGCACAGATATAATAATTTCCTGCTTGCTATTTTGGTAGTGCAATTAGTAAATAATAATAGCCAGTGCTATTTTTAGAGTCACAGGTGTATTTTTGTCTGTTGTGCAAGAGTTCCGTACTCAATAAACAGAACCCTTGTTAGACTAGAGTCGACATGTTATTTTATTTTAATGTGACTTTTCTAAGAACACTTGAGTAATCGAGACGAATCCAAAAATACCTTAATAAACTCTGAAACCTTTTACTTAATCGCTTATTATTTTAAAGTATGATAAATTAAAGATAAATTTATCTTTGTATGGAACTAATGGAATTTAGGAAGTGGTGAAGAGTGGCCGTTTTTATGGCTGTTTCGAAAAGTGCTGTTTTTAGCGGACTTTGAATAAACGAATTTTTATTTTGTTCCAGTGCGCTCAAGTAGCTACAAATGTAGTGGAGCAGAAGCACCAAGTCTCCCGAGCCAAGAGGAGCCGTGCCCTTGGAAGCAGAGCGTTCAGGGGCAGCACAGTATGGTTCACAGGCCTCAGCGGTGCTGGCAAGACCAGTATAGCCTTCGCACTTGAAGCCTATCTGGTATCTAAAGGTATTTATATCCAGCAATTAGGTATATGTACATAATCCTAGCTGTTTCTCGCGGTAACATTCGCGTCCCGTAGATACTGCTTCCCGTACCCTGATGAAAGCTCTTGCTACTCGAAGATACTTAGTGTAGTTTCCTAAGAGTTAAAAATGTTCAAATCAGTCCTATAGTTTCAGATTAACAATCAAAAAGATGATTCCCGTTTATTTTATTATTAGTGTAGAAAGATCGCTATTATAAATCGATACTTCACTGTGGATTGGTGCTTGACTGGTTTAATCTACTTTTAAGCTCATTTCCATAATACACTACTTTTAGCCTAAGACTAGATTCTAGCCGAGTAGGTATGCAGGACATTATTAATAACTGAGAGTGGTCTTACTTAGTCTTAGAATGAAGAACATAGAGTACCTAAAGCTCTTCTACGTTCAGCAGACTTAGGGCTGTGGTGTTTATAATGTCGCTGTTCTTCTTTCATGAAAGCATTTAAGCCTTTAAGTGGCAAATTGATATAGACAAAAATCATCTTAGTGGAAAACAGAGTACCTATTGGCTTATCTTCTAATACAAACTAACACTTCATTTGAGTGCCACTTACTGGTATCGTTCAATAAACCCGACAGTGTATGGACCTTGTACTTAAATACTTGATACTGGCTACTGAAACAAATTGAATGGAAACTACCTTTAGGCTCATCTTTTTACCCTACTATTTTTCAAACATTCACACATGTTTAAAGAAATACATACCAGCTAGGTTTGCATTAGTTATCAATATATGTACATAGGCTCTACAAAACTGAGTTTGTTATAATCTTTGTGGCCCTATCAACTTGTACCTATAAGTGTGGCTGTGAAGTGCCTAGAAACAATTGTACTTATCTGGAAACGTATAGACAATATATTTTTAATCTATGATAGTTTTAGTAATAAGGTATCATATCAGTGATTATTCTTAATTGATTGTTTTAATATTTTTCCTGATAACCGACCAGAAAGTGATGACATTATTTTTGTGTAACATAATTTATTTATTTATTTATACACAACCTTACATCTACCCTTACAGGACTATATATAATATTTTTTCTTGGTTCACAATTTGAATAAAAATAAGAAATACTCCAATAGATAGGTAGATTCCATAATATTCTTTAAGAACCTAGCAAACTAGAAGTTTACTAATTACCTTGTAGAAAAACTTTAATTTTCACTGAAAATAGAATAAACATTCTTCAAGCGATTACGAGTCCTAATCGAATAGTTAGTTATATAAAATTAGCAGTCTAATCTCCAATGACGTAGGCATGATGTGATTAACTGCCAATCTCAATATTATATCTGTGGTTACGCTTACTAGAAATAGGAATTTGATATTACCGGTATGGGCTATTGTTAAAATTCTATCTCTAATCAGCAAATCGACAGATATAATAAATGTTGGGATCGAAGATAATATTACCAACTCAAAGTTGAACAGTTTAATTTAGAATTTACTTTTTATTTTCCTATAAAACTTACCAAATACCTTTTTGGTAGAGTTTCTAGGTAAATACATTGATAGATAACATGTGTAATACGTTGTGACCCAAATAAAATGTAATTTAAAACTGTTATTTGATCCAGTTTCCAACAATAAGTATTTGTATAAATGCACTTGCTTTATCAACTTACCTATCATGCATTGCATCAATTATTTATTATGTAATTAGTACATTAATCTTGAAGCAATCAACTAAACGCAAATAATATTATCTTCTAAGAATATTGCGTTTTGCATTCATAACCAGTTAAATTATAATATTAGATGTATTTATTAGCTTTTAATATGATAATATGTACCTCCAGAAGATTCTGTGACATTTCCTCTTTCATTGTTCTGTTTTTTTATAGATTGATCTATAGACCATAATTTATTCGCTTAGTGTGACAATCTCTTTAAAAATAATTTGACTATGGCATGTTAAAAACCTAGCTTACCTTCTACCCGTAGCCTACATTACAAAACGTGACAATTCCATAATAGACCTCGATACATATGCAATTATGTTAATGGTATTTACTCATTCTATGACAATACCATAAAATGCCGAAGACCCAGTTTTAACAGTTCCCAGGTAGATTAACCATTCGAACAAAGAACGGTGTTATCGAACTCTCAACGTTAAATAGCAATAAATATTTGCCGGCATGAGTAACGATCCTTCTTGATCTTTTGATACAAACTTGATAATGTAGGTAAAATGCACACGCGTTGGTTTCTTATACTTGCTTGTTTCGGCTAATCTCTGAACCGATTTTGATGACAGTTTCACTGGCAGGTAGCTGATGTAACAAACAAGCAGTAACTAACCTTTTGACCGGATTCGGGGAGTATTTACCCTTAGACGTGGGTGCAACAGGGTGGTGAAACCGTGGGGAATGACTTGTCCAATATAACTGTGAAAATCCATCAAAGTTCAAATAGCTTTACTTTACTTTTTTATTTTATAAATATTTTTTTCTCTCAGGTATCCCAGCATATGGCTTAGACGGTGACAACATCAGGACAGGTCTGAACAAAAACCTGGGCTTCACCAAGGAGGATCGAGAAGAAAATATTAGGCGAGTAGCAGAGGTCGCCAAACTGTTTGCTGACAGCGGTGTCGTATGTCTATGCAGTTTTGTATCACCCTTCGCAGAGGTAAGCATTTGAACTTAGAACATTTGAACTAGGAGCCGCCATAAACACAAACTATTGTTTATTCTCTAAGCTTCATTTACACGCACTATCTCATTGAGCAAGTTTTGAATACAAGTATGACGTGAAATTGAATGTCCAATAGAATAGTGCCTTTCCGCAATGTAATAGTGCTATGCGTCATCCATTTTCGGTCTGACAAAATTAGTACTGGACATATTGATCAATTTGTAATTGCTGTGATCAATCACCTGGTATGGGACAATGTTTAAGGGGGTTGATAAGGAAACATTAGTCATTCTAGGAGACAGTTTAATATTTTCGACGGTTGTATGAAGTTGTATGAAGTTGAATGTAGGAGTAAATCTTATCGAGTAAGGAATAAAAACTATACAGTACTAAATATTTAGGCTGTCATTTGAACTTCTTTGGCAGTCGTTACGGGTAGTCAGGAGCTAGTAAGTCTGACAACCAGTCTTACTTAGGGGTAGCCCGGGTAACTGGGTTGAGGAGACCAGATAGGCAGTCGCTCTTATTAAAACACTGGTACTCAGCTGTATCCTGTTGGACTGGAAGCCGACCCCAATATAATTGTGATAAGGCTAGGCAGATGATGAGTACTAATTACCTATTATTATTTTCGTAATGAAGATTTTAGTACTTTCGCGTTCCTCAATTGCATTGTTACATATTTTATTGTAGTTCTTTGAAGTGGCGATGTATACGTATGTTTTGTACTCATGTAATCTTTAATTGTCGGTCATTTATCTTCGGTTCAATGACATTTCGGTCGTGTTCGATCCTCCGAGACATGGTTAAAACATGATTAATTGTGGAAAACGCAGATTTGAATCATTTATATACACTGTTGACTTGTTTATGAGAGAACGATTCTTAGCTTCGAAGATTTTAAAATAATTTCTGTGTATAATGGACTGGAAAACAATAGAAGAAAAACTATAGGTTGCTTTACTTTGAATAACATTGTGAACGAGACAGTAAAATCTCTCATGAGATGCATTATTAAAAAATAAAACAAAATTATAAATTATTATGTATGTATAGGCTTTTACACTTTCAATGTAATGTAATTCAATTTAATCGGATACATTTTCATTCATACATACATTTTAACGATTTCAATATTGATAAAATGCTGATTATTTGATACCCTAATTTATTTTAATGATCATTATTTTCTAACTTCAGATGATAAACGTGTATGTTGAGTGACGCAAATGCATTGTTTTCAGTTACAAATTTTATTTTATTTTTCAATAAGAATATCATGTAAGTACTTTAATTATTATGGGAAAATATAATTTGGGAGTTATTGTTAAATGTTTTGGGAAAAATAAATGAATACAAACACAATGTTTTTAAGTGTCTACACAGGAAAAGCTCCAGACATAACACATTATTAAAACATACATTTTAATAACTAAATATTCATGTTACAGTAACCGTCGTACCACAAAAACCTATAAACATCTGTTTAACACTTGTCTAAAAAATACAGATTTGAGATGTTGCAATAAGGTCCATTTTGCAGCCACAATTTTTAGATAAGTGTTCAACACATGTTTACGTTTTTGTAGTACGGCCATAAATGTTTAGATTAAGTATACCTAACACTTTACAGAGCTGTAGTACCTTATATAATTTGATTATAATGAGATCAAAAGTCAGTGTAACACATTAGTAACAAACAAACCGTTTACAAACATCGTTCTAGTTTGATTACAGTACAATGACATTATGAGGAGATCGTCAAAAAAAAAAAACAAGTGACTAACGATTCGAATGGTGTCACTAAGGGTCATTTTAATTTTTGTTTTATAATGTCAAGGAAATTTTTAAGTTTTTATCCCGAAGGACTTTGAGATTCTTTATTCTATGTACAGTCAACTTCAGGTCAGTGGTAACAGTTTTATAGGAAAATCGTACTTATTACTATTGAGTTAAGGTGCATGACAGTTACTACTGATGTACAGTCTACCGTGCATTCATCTTAATAAGTAGACAGTTGAAAATAAAACTAGCAGTCAGCAAATGCAAGGACTCTTCAAGTGCTAATGTCTTTCTTTAGGACTCAAAAATACTGCAAGCTCATACTCCCAAGTTCAATAAATGTACTTTAAACTCCTTTACTCCCTTCATAACATAATCTTTCAATACCTTGTCATCAGGATCGAGAAGTAGCTCGTCGCATTCACACGGACTCCGACCTGCCTTTCTTTGAAGTATTCATTGACACCCCACTAGAAGTGTGCGAGCAGAGAGACACTAAAGGCCTTTATAAGAAGGCTAGAGAAGGATCTATTAAGGTAAGTCTAATTAACAAAGGGATTTATTTTATTTAGTACAGAAAACCTCTAGGATGTTAGTTGAAATGTGAAAGAAATACAGCATTCCACAATTGGTTTCGTTGCTTTTTCCAATTAATTTGACCATTGTTCCACCGCATCCCGTGGGAACTACTCCGCACGCCCGGACAGAAAAGCTAAAACTAACTTTCCTCGATAAAATACTATCTAACACTGTTTTTTTTTTATCAAATCGGTTCAGTATTTCCTTACTGTCTTCCTTATCAAGTTATCATGAAACAAATACAAGTTTAATTTATTGTATTTGCTTAGTAATTAAGACTATATTATATGCAAATATTTTGATGAATATGACAAATGAAATAAAGATATTATATATGAGCCAGAACACCTGTAGTTTATAGTGTACTAGCTGTTTTCCTGCGGTTGTACCCGCGTCCCGTTGGAATAAGTGCCTGTACGGGATAAAATATATTCTATGTTACTTGGGAAGGGTGTAGCTTTCCAACAGGGAAAGAATTTATCAAATCGGTTTAGTAGTTTTGGAACCTTAAGGGTACAAACAAGCAAAAAATGTTTCCTCTTTATTATATTAGTATAGATTAATACTCTTTAGTTAGCTAATATTTATTTATTTAATATATTATTTGGAATATTCATACAATGACATGGCTATATTATAAATACAGGGGCTCATTAATAAATATTAAAGAGTCAATAATAAAATATTATTTAAAATTAAAACAAATTCGTATTTTATTTTATTAGTCTGAATAATAATTAATAGTATTATTTAGTTTTTTTTTTTATATCTAGGTTTTTAATTTACATAATATTTAAACAATTAATTCTGTGTTTTCATAAATAGTAATAATTATTATTGTCTAGAAAATTAAGTCTACAAAGTATTATTCAGAATATAAAACAACAGGATAATGGTATAAAAATAGACATTTAAACTACTTTAAAAACATATCTATTTTGGCCGTTGATTAGAATATCTACGTTTGACACTGTTACATAAAAATTACACGTGCCTTACTCGTAGCTCTACCTATGCAAAAACGTTCCAAATAAATAGCTACTCTCTTGCCTTCACACGCGAGGACAAGAACTTTATCCTTCTTGGCTGCCGGGTCAAATCCTATCATCTTTTTCCTTTGTATGTCTGATCCGTGGTGCAGATGTTTCAACACGAAACCCAGTTTCACTCAATCAAAGCATTCGGATTGCATGATATTAGTTAGGATTGAGGATTCAATTTAATTTTTCCCAATAGACTTTACATGGCTGTTTATCTTTCCCAGGGTTTCACAGGCATCACACAAGAATATGAGCGTCCCGAAGCGCCGGAACTTATTGTTCAGACTGTGGGAGACTCCATTGAAGAGTCCACCATGCACGTCGTACGGTTATTGGAGTCACAGGTAAATATGAACTTTAATGGGCTCGTAATAAAGTTCAAAGTTAATTGTCTTCTTGTTTCGCTCGATATTTGTAGTTGTGATCGATAAGTTGATGTATTTTAGGTAAAGGAAAATTACCTACATAATAATTTATATGCAGGTAAATTAAAAATAGCCTAGTAATGGAAATCATATTTTTAACAGGACACATTATAAGCTATTCAAGTCTATTTTATGTTATTCACATTTTTTAAAATTAAGCTTAATATATTTGAATTAATATTAAGCTTCATCTTTATTCGTTATTCGTGCTTGACTTGATTATTATTATGAACAAGGAAATATTTTCTGACACGGATTTAGTATCTAGAATAATAAAAGCGTTGTCATGTCGTCTCATGCAGATATATCATATGTATGATAAGTTTGTTGACATTTAACATTATACAGAAGAATTTTATTAAGATTAAACATTACCTGCTCTTGATAAGCTGTCTTTTGTTATAAACTGAAAAATCTCCTGTATATTACTTGTAGAAAGACACGAACAAAACAAAATTATATAAAACCATTCACACACTCAACAGGTTAACAGGCTATTGTTATCATTTTAATGCATTCACATGATTCATTTTAATTAAATTAAAACTACTTAGCCTCGATATATTTCCTGCCTTTCTCCAGACCTTGAACAATCATGAAAAATCTTTGTCTTTATTATCCTTATTTTATTTATTCACTCAAATTCCCACGTAATTGAAAGTATACAAAGAGTTTGTTTTATTTTTCTACTATAACCCTTCAATTCTCAGGGTCAAAATACTGCAAATTCATGACTGTTAAATTTATTGAAAGAATAAAATAGACCTAATAACTTCCTGGTGCAATTTCAAAATTAATTGCAATTTTATTGACAGTGTCAATTAAATTGTTGGCAGAAATCAAGTTAAATTTATTGTGATTGTAACAAATTATTTTATTGGCCTTGGAGTTCTTTCGTGATGTCAAATGTTATCAAATAAATGCATAACATACAGAAAAAATACCTCTATTGAATGATGGATTTGCATTTGTTCCTGTCTTGAAAATTATTGTAATTTTCCACAGGCTTTATTGCTTAAAGCTAGGTACGTAGGTACATAGACAGGTACATTATTAATGAACCTGAATAGTCTACAAATCAAACTTCATTTCACCTTATATTTGAGGTTGGTGCAGCATGTTTTCTTCAATACTCTTGAATCTGCCGTGACCTCACACATAACACTCTTTCTAGCTATATCGACTTTCATACAATCCATCCAACATTTTTCTCCATCAGACTTAAAAGAGGTTTTATTCATTGACTTGTATAATTTTCTAACTTTCCCAGGGCATCATCCCGTGCTTCGAGAATAGTCGCAAAGGCGTGGAAGAGCTGTTCATATACGGCAATAGACTGACCAGTGCTATTGAGGAGGCCGCCAGACTACCACAGATTGAAATTAATACTTTGGACTTACAGTGGGTGCAGGTAAGAGAAAATATATTGAGCTCAGACGTAGGGAGTTAAAACCAGTCTCACCTAGTGGTATTGGGTTGCCCGGGTAACTGGGTTGAGGAGGTCAGATAGGGCATTCGCTCCTTGTAAAGCCTGGTACTCAGCTACATCCGGTTAGACTGGAAGCCGACCTCAAAATAGTTGAGAAAATGCTCGGAAGAAGAAGAAGTAAGGATTAATACTGATGCTTATTATACAAAATATTGATAACAGATAGCACTTTAAGGAATGAGGAAAATATTTAATTATAAAATTATCTGTTTGAGATTTACTTTCTACAAGTCATGCTTGCGTATCATAAATCCCAAATACTTTAACCTAATGGAATTTTTACGCATCGATAGTAATTCTGACAGTATAATTACTTATTACTTGTTTACTGTTTTTATCACTAGATTATAATAATATACTTGCGTATTACTAGATTAAGAACATAAAAGATATTATAATTGTGTACTATGACTTGCATAATAAAGGCAGTACAATTACAATCTTCCAGCAGTTGGGTAAATTTTATATGTTTTGCTTCTTTCAGGTCTTGTCAGAAGGTTGGGCGTACCCACTTAAAGGTTTTATGAGGGAACATGAATACCTACAAGTAAGTATTAAATATAGAAGATACATTTCCTAAAAGCTTCATTAGTATTTATGAATATAGAGATTTTAAGAATTCAAAATATCCCAAGTCATCAAGCTTTGCAAAACAGGTTAATTCAATGTCTACTTTGACGTAATCTCAAGATATCTGTTACTGCATTATGGCATTATAATCATAAAGTAACAACATATAAGGTAACCTCGATATATCAGTTATCCACAAAAATAAACCTTACACACATCGACATAAAGTTCAAACTCACACATTATTTTTCAACGAACAACTCTATGTCAGTTATCTACAAAAATAAACCTTACAAACATCAAAATAAAGTTCAAACTCACACAACATTTTACAACGAACAACTCTACATCAACTATAAGTACATGAAAAGAAACCTCACAAACATTTACATAAAGTTCAAACTCCTTTATAATTTCAGGCACTGCACTCAAACTGTCTAACTCTCCCCGACGGATCTGTAGTCAACCAATCAGTGCCCGTAGTACTTCCAGTGGACACAGAGACTAAAGACCGGTTGACAGGAGCGAATGCCATCGCGTTAACTTATAATGGCAAAGCTATTGCGGTGCTAAGGTCGCCTGAGTTCTACCCACATAGGAAGGAGGAGAGATGTTCCAGACAGTTCGGGATTTATAATGCTGGACATCCTTATATAAAGGTATGTACTGCGTATGATGTTAATTGTTTTTTTATTTTTAAGATAGTGTGGAAAAAAATACCAATTTTTTTTTTGCCCGTCCACTACTATTTAGGGTCCGTTTATTGTATATCGGAAATAGTATTCTGACATTATGTATAGAACCAAAAAGTAAGGTTAAATTGTGTGATGCAGACGATACACCATGATAAGGGAATCACCATTTTTAAAGGGTTCCATATCCAAATGGTAAAAACACAGGCCCTGTAACTAAGACTTCGCTGTACATCTGTTCGTCTGTTACGAGGCTCAAAGAGGTCCAAAAATGTATTCCTGTTGCCTCTATAACAACAAATACAGTAAATGAATGTAATTTTTGTAGGGTTTTATATTCATACCGTCCCTAATTTTGAATATATTATTTATTTATTTATTTATGATAGGTAACTTATCAAATGAATCAACCAAAAAAACATATATGTAATTTATAACGTTCCGCAATTTTCCAGATGATCAAAGAAGCAGGTGACTGGTTGGTGGGCGGTAACCTGGAAGTGTTCGAGCGTATCCGCTGGAACGACGGCCTGGACTCATACCGACTGACGCCCAACGAGTTGAGGCAGAAGTTCAAGGAGTTGGAGGCTGATGCTGTGTTCGCTTTCCAGGTGAGGTGTCTTAGAGGAACTTTGTTAAATAAAGACCAACTGATAGACGGCTCACATATAAATCTATCGGGGTTTAGTCCTTTTCTGATGAAAAGCCTTTCCAGCCATAACACTAGTTAAATATGTAGGGTAGCCATTTGTGTGCTAATACGTCTAGTCCAATTTCACCAAAAAAAAAACCTTTTCTCTTCTTTAAACATGTCACATATCACAGTTCTACTATAACACAACAGTTTACTGTGACATGTGAAAAAGGCAAAAGTAAAAAGATATTATACGGACTAGGCCTCTTATTTCACATTTTTTTTTTAAATAAAATTCTTTTGATTATATTATGAAACAACTCACACAAACTAAAGTCTTACCTCGTTAGTGTAATGTTGTTATTAACATTGTTTCAGCTCCGTAACCCCATCCACAACGGTCACGCGCTGCTGATGCAGGACACACATCGTCAACTCGTGGAGCGAGGCTTCGAGAAACCTGTGCTCTTGTTACATCCTCTAGGTAAGTATTAATAATAGTTTAATTGTATCAATACATAATTGCTTAGGTAGATAACATTTTTCATAAAACACATAACCTATCTATATAGAAATACAATTTAAATTTTCAATGATGTTCATCTCGTTTTTGTCGATATCACACCCATGCCGATGATTACCTAAGTTGTCTTATTTTCTTTAATTTCTGGACTACTTCTTCTGACACCTGGGAATATAAAAAAAACGATTTGCTTAATTGGTTTAGCCGTTCACTTCTAATGCGATGACAGACACAAAATAAACCATTCCGAAATAAAATACCTATTATAATTTATAACAATCATAAACTTTAAAAATATGATTTGTAAACACAAAAATTATAACATTCTTTACGGATATTAAAAAATATTGCCACTAACTATATTCTTTTCCACCAGGCGGCTGGACGAAAGACGACGATGTACCTTTAGAAGTACGTATCAATCAACACAAGGCTGTGCTGAATGAAGGAGTTTTGGACCCTCAGGCTACCGTGCTCGCCATTTTCCCGTCTCCTATGATGTATGCTGGACCTACTGAGGTGAGTGCAAGTCAAGATTAACCAAAACGAAATTTCTCACACAAGTCCGAAATTATCCTTATTTTATTTGTGCTCGGCAAAGCATTTTTCTCCCGTATTCTTCTGTTTGTCTTCATCTCACAAGAAATATTATTTCTAGCCATTCAAACAGTCCACCCATTGTTTTTTTGGTAGGCCACTTCCTTATTTTATTGTTCTCAATTTTTATTATATTTATTTTGGATAGACTTGCGTTTGACCAGTTTGGTCAACTGCAAATCAAAACGGAGAGCTCAGCGGAGAGAGTTCACTCGAAAATTAACTTTACTTAAAGTTGTTGAAATAAAGAGCACATAGGCTTTAACCCGACAAAAAAATGCTTGTTTTAATAATAAGTTTATTTTCGAATGCTCTATAACAATCTTCTCTGTTACGCTTCTCTTGGTTTGCGCTAGACCTATCTCACCTGACAGTAAAAGTTGATGAAGTCGAAAATGATACACATTTTCTAAGCAATTTCTTTGTTCCTCTATTTTTGTAAGCAACAATTTTTATAAATAATAATTCTATGTCCCCGCAGGTACAATGGCACGCGAAATGTCGTATGAACGCCGGGGCCAACCACTACATCGTGGGCCGCGACCCCGCCGGCCTGCCGCACCCCAGCGGCGGCGGCGACCTGTACGACCCCAGACACGGGGCTATGGTGCTCAAAATGGCGCCCGGACTTAATGAGTTGGAGGTCAGTAGTACTATGTTAAGATATATTTAAAAGTCAAAGGTTTTTAAGTCAAATTGGGCTTTGCAGACTCTTTCGAAATTGGCCTATGTGATGGCATGCTCGGGCGCATACTGCTTTGGACTGAAATTGAGTTAATATTTATTTCGTTATTTCTCACATTTAACACAATTTCAGTTTAAAAGGGAGTAACATATATACATCTGTAATTTATTATTGTTAACAACTCTTTATGATAAGTTATGAATAATAATGTTCAGAAGGAGGAGTTCGATTTTAATTCGATATTTGAATGAAATTCTCTTTTCAATTAAATTAGTAATTTGCTCACAACCTCTACTTATGATAGAATGTTATATGTTTTTTTTATAAGTTCAGATTTTATATATAACGGCTTTATATAACACATATATAGTACAGCTAACATAAATCTCTTCCAAACAGATCATTCCGTTCCGCGTGGCCGCTTACGACACTTCAGTCGGCAAGATGGCGTTCTTCGACCCCACTCGCAAAGAAGACTTCGATTTCATATCCGGAACTAGGATGAGAGGTATGTCAATATTTAACTATTGGTATCATGGGTTTACTTCTTATCTATAGGCGGTACACCTGCCATTAAAACTGATATTGATCAAGGTAACTAAATCAATCTACCTAATAATGAACCTATTCCTACCTATTCTCCGATAAATGTCTTTGGGAAATCGAATGAAATATCTGGCCTTTATACTTACAGACTCATTATTTAACCTGTTACGATTATTTTTCGTACCTATTGATAGATTGACAAAAAAATATTCTACAAGAAGTACACTTAACTGTCCCGTGAAGTCTGACTGTCTCTATGAAGTCAATTAACACAAATAAATCTTTCAGGTCTAGCTAAAGCCGGCAAGGAGCCACCTAAAGGCTTCATGGCACCTTCAGCATGGAAAGTACTTTCCGAATACTACCAGTCTCTGAAGTCTAAAATGGACACAAACTAAACTATCCCACTAGCAGCTAAACTAAATCTAAGTATTATTTATAACTTACTGTCACAATACTTACGGCCTCAAAGCGTTCCATAGACACTGCTAATGAATCTGTGCTTTACTTTTAAAATCAACTAAACTCTATGGTATGGCATTCTATTTTTAATTTTAGTAGAATAAGAAATTAAAGCTGTTTACACTTTATTTTTTATGATAGTGTTTTTATTCTGCGCTGTTTTTAATGAAATCAGGCCACGATTTTTTTTCTTTCATCTTTCTAAGCTACAATCATACTCAATATAACAATGAGATTGCATAACTATTTTTAAGTTCTTATGGGGCGAGATGTGGATTTTATTTTTGACAAATCATTTTTATTTATTTATATTTAGTACTTAAAATTGTTTCTTCTGGTTTGTGCAACGAAATCTATGCAGTGCAATATTTTTGTGATTAAATTATGGATGTTTATTTATTTGTGATATGTATACATTCCTGTATGCGCGTTATTTACCAAGTGTATCTGATTATACACATTTTATTTTTCCCTTAAATCGTGTCGAGTCATAAACTCATTAATTGTCTACTATAAATTCTATATTTTCCATATGGCGAGTATGAGGTATATTTCTAAAGACTTATTTTAATTAGTTGTTTCAAATGAATCGTTTATCTCGATACAGATATATTTTTTTTTGTAAAATACAAATTATGTGTATGAGGACTGTTACAAAAGACGCACTTTTTTGATGTTTATTTTATTTACTTACATAATTTTTGTGACGCAAATCTTAAAAGATCAATGGATTATAATTGAATATGTGAACGTATTAATATGTATTATTTTATAATTGCGTAATCGATACATAATAATGTGAAGGGACGTATTGTTAATTTATAAGAGGTTTAAATATAAATTGTTGTAATTTTAGTGAATAAAGGTGCTTTTAAAGTTAGTGTAAAATAAATATCAAAGTGATACTGATTTTGTGTTTCATTTATAGAATTAGGAAGAGAACATTATTGTGATTTTTTTTGGGTGTGTTGTTTTTTACTATTTGTTCAATGTTTTTTTTAAAGTCTATCGCTATTGATAAGATTATTTGATATGATCGCTAATTAGCGCCCCATCTAGTTAATTATCTACTTAATCATTATCTCAGGAATTTCAATAGTTTTCCTAAATAAATTAAAACTTGTACCTAAAATTGAAAGTTAACCAGTTTTTATTAAATTGACATACTTATTATTATTATATATTACATACATATTATAATTGACGTATTGTCGGTGAGCTTAGGCTTGGTATAAGTATCTATTCTATTCTTACTAGAAGCGGTACAAAGAGCAGGTATATGATAGACAGACCCCCTTTTATCATCGATAATACTTATTTATCAAAGTTAATGCGTTCTTGATACGGAATTGCGTGCGGTGTTGTGATTTAAATTTTTAATCACTAACCTTGACCAACACCACATTTTAACATAAAATTAAACATCGTCCGCATACTTAGCAACAAAATACAACTAATTGAATATGACCAAATATTTTTTCTTATTACGCGAACCGTTATCAAAAGTTGAACCTTATCACAAAATGAGTAATTAGGTAGCATAATCCTTCATATTATCTTGTTTGTCAAGCAAAATGCATCCTTATCATAAAGATATAGAGTTGATTTTATTTGTTTGAATTGGTCCGATAGTGGTTTGGTTTGTTTTTCTCTCCAGTGCGGCTTTGACTTCGTACAAGGAAGGTCGTATTACGATGGCTGTGCGTTTAGGCCGTGTTACGAGTTTGTTGCGTCAATGTACGGGCAAAACCGGTACAAGATGCATGTCTCATTATCCGATTGATGAGCATGTCTTTGGACTTTCTAGTGAACAGCAACAAGTGAGTATATTGCTTTGTTTTTGTTTATACAACACTTGAGTAATATGGGATTCGTAATAGGACATAAACCTATATGGCCTCATAATTTATAAAACTTCGATTATTTTATATATATTCAAATGCTGTTATGTGGAACAGTTCAATTTATAAATAAGTAACCGTTGACCCCAAATTGAATAAGGCATGAATTTTATGTAATTGTTATTGTAGTGTTGTCATTCATGATAATATCGTAACTGATAATAGTTTTTAAACCAAAGTGTCGTACGATGATTAGGTATTGAAATATTATTGTGATAGTTATTTACCATTTCATATTTAAGATAAGTAGATATAGGTACATATTGACCAGTTAAAACAAGATAACATTGTTTGCTTAAATATGAAGAAGTGAAGTTAGTAAAAATGTAGAGAAATCAAAGTTGTTAATAAGGCATTGACTTGCAAAATTGAGGCCTTGAACTTGGGCATATGTAGGTAAATCATACATAGTAAATGTGTAACCACAAAACAACTTCTATAACATTTACGAGCCCATTTATTCATTGATGAAAACCTTTCAGTAGTTTTTGAGAAAGTCGTGAACAAACCAACGTGCAGCAGGTGGTTTTAAGGATACGTATGTACTTAATGTGTGGTAATATTGATTGGTAAAGGCTATAGCGACCGTAGGTCTAGCCTTAAACACGATTACGATTAAATTACCTACTGCAAATAGGTTTTAAGTTTAAAACTAAGCAAGCCCTCTTTTTACAGCTCCGGCAATCAGTATTCGACTTCGCGCAAAAAGAATTGGCACCCAAAGCGGCACAGATAGACAAAGAAAATAATTTTGCAGACCTTAGAGAATTCTGGAAGAAATGTGGCGAAATGGGGCTTTTGGGTAAAGTATACCTACTTACTTAAATACTTTTTTATCTCATAGGTGTGACTAAAATAAATCGTTGATTTGTAGTACCTATAACTTCTAAATTAAGTTCGAGTTGGAAGCTGCTTATTTGGAAGCCACTGCCTTGCAAATGTGTGAACCATGCTATTTATATAATTTTACCTACCTTAATGGCTCTCTGAAATTGTATGAAAAAGGCATCCACATGAAATTACAAGTGCACTAATAACTGCAACTTTAGGTACCTTTTTGCACTGAGGTAATTAACCTCGGAACGAAAATATCTACCTGCGTTAAGTTAAATGAATGCGAATTCATTTGAATTATTACCATTTTCCTTTACATAAGGTGTCGTAATTTTCAAATGTACCTACGTAGGTACTCGTATGTACAAATAATTTAATACTCACGTGTTCATTTACAATGCGATTGTCGAATGTTTCAGGCATTACAGCGAATCCCGAATATGGCGGCACCGGAGGAAAGTACTCAGACCACTGTGTTATCATGGAAGAACTATCCAGGTAGCACATTACATCTTTTTACTAGCTATTCGCGCAGAGGACCATAGGGCCAGAGCCGACCGGGGCTGCGGGATTGTTCGAAACAGTTACCGCGGCTCTGGTACATAAGGGGCTCCAGAATAAACATGGTGGGTTTTAGCCCTAGTTATTCCTCAGATATTGGGATCAAATACTATCGACACTTCCAAAGCGCAAATAATAGTGAGTTGGGTCCGCTGCCTCTTGTAACGATGTATTAAGTAAACTTGATAAAGACGAATAACCAACAGTAAAACGTTGATTTCAGAGCCAGCGGTGGTGTAGCACTATCATATGGAGCACACTCCAATTTGTGCGTGAATCAGATCAACAGAAACGGCACAGATGAACAAAAGAGAAAATATTTGCCTAAAGTAAGTACCCTGAGTAAAAAAAGATTAAGAACATTCGAGAAAGCTGTTAGGTACATACAGCCCATACAAATAGGCTACACTTGAGACACCTCGATGCTCTTCCTGAAACAGTTGTGTTAATTGATTTTAGATTCAAGTACTAGGACGGGGACAATGTCGATAATAGTTTGACAGTGAAAGTTGCTCAGACATACCTGTGCTAATAGCATTTTTTTATTTCTCATGAATACTTAGTGACGTCATAATCCTCTATTTACAGCTATGTTCAGGAGAACACGTAGGAGCATTAGCCATGTCAGAGCCAGGAGCGGGTAGTGATGTAGTATCTATGAAGTTACGCGCAGAGAAGAAAGGCGACTACTATGTACTGAATGGAAACAAGTTCTGGATCACTAATGGACCTGATGCTGATGTTCTTGTGGTGAGCATTTGAAATAACTATATTGATAGATATTCTGGGGATTGAGGCAGCCCAAACGCCTGCCTAATAATAAGTTGTATTGGCAAAATGTCCCAATGTTATTAGTTTGGATGATTTATCTTTAATTAATATCTAAGTTTCTGGTTCCTGAAATTCGCAAAATATCCTGCTGCCTGAGAACCGTTCCTTTAAAAAAAAATTACTAGTCCATTTGTTGAAATTATATGGAGCTAGAAGGATGGACGATCTGCAGAAAGCAGTGGATGCGGATTGCTGAAGATCGAGC
This sequence comes from Helicoverpa armigera, assembly GCF_030705265.1. NCBI lineage: Eukaryota > Metazoa > Arthropoda > Insecta > Lepidoptera > Noctuidae > Helicoverpa > Helicoverpa armigera. Next base: position 9,533,234 of record NC_087123.1, on the reverse strand, counting down.
AAAGTAGCAAACCTTGGGGGAGGTCTTTGTTAAGCTGTGGACATTTCTTTCGGCAGACACTAATAACGACGAGTTGTTCTAAATTATATTGCGTTTCATTACAGGTATACGCCAAAACAGACACTTCCAGTAAACCACAGCACGGCATATCAGCGTTCCTCATAGAGAAGGGCTTCCCAGGGTTCAGTACTGCACAGAAATTAGATAAGCTTGGAATGAGGGGGTCCAACACTTGCGAATTAGTGTTTGAAGACTGTAAGGTATGATTTATCAATTATTTCCTGGTGATAGATACAAAATATTATTGCTGTGTGAAATGCTCGCCATTATTAACCGACTTCAAAAAAAGGAGGTTGTCATTTTTGACCTGTATGTTTGTGCGCAATTATCTTACGTTTGGCTGAACCGATTTTAATGCGGTTTTCAGCATAGTATTTGGACAGTACAGACAGTAGGAGGTCTTAGATATGTTACTGGAAAAGTTTCTCCCCTCGAAAGCTTACTTTTCACAGCTTATGATAAAAAATATAAAAAATGGTAGAAAGAAACAAATAGTTAAAATAATTGCTCTTATTTCTAGGTGCCAGCTACTAATGTCCTAGGAGAAGTGAACAAAGGAGTGTACGTCCTAATGTCTGGTCTAGACTTGGAACGACTGGTGTTGGCTGCTGGACCCGTCGGCCTGATGCAGGCGGCAATAGATACCTCCTTTGGGTACGCGCATACGAGGAAACAGTTCGGCAAGAGTATTGGCGAGTTTCAGTTGTTGCAAGTATGTCTAATTCCTTATATGCTTATTTTTATAGGCAAGCGTTTGCCCACTATCTCACTTAAAGAAAAGAGACGTTGTGTTCGAAGATGGGGCACATCATTTTGTATATTATATGGGAGTGTGTGAAGAATTATGGGTTGATATTGGTTGAGCGTCTGAGATAAGGCATTGTTTTTATTTTAGCGCCATTTTTTCGGACATTTATGAAATGGAAGATTTTATTATGTAACAAATTGCCGTAGGTATATGAAGAATACATGTTTTTTTTTTACTGTGCTTTACTAAAACATTTCTAATTGCAGGGTAAAATGGCGGACATGTACACGACATTGAGCGCGTGCAGAAGCTACCTCTATAGCGTCGCGAAAGCGTGTGACGAAGGCCACGTGAACAGCAAGGACTGCGCTGGAGTCATTCTGTACTGCGCTGAGAAAGCCACGCAAATCGCCTTGGATGCTATTCAAATACTCGGTAAGTGTTGTAGGTGGAAGTCTTTTAAGTAGTATAATCCTAATATGTACGTTTAATTAGCAGTGTGAATGTGTGGGTAAAAAGGAAGGTAAATGAGTGTATGAAATAATTTGCTCGCAGATTGTCGTCATAACTCTAATACATTGTAGCCGGTTTGTCGCCCAAGTGCGTAGCGCGTACGTAAAAATATAAACACTGGTTTACCAACGTTATAACAATGTTAATGACTGTCTCAGTAATCAAACATAAGACTACTTTTAGTTTTAAAATGCCGATTTTAGTTTTGTTCTAAAATTGTATATCAGATAGATAGATCACTATTAATTCAAGGTTTTATGTTTCCCAGGTGGTAATGGCTACATAAATGACTACCCAACAGGCAGGCTACTCAGAGACGCGAAACTTTACGAGATTGGTGCCGGAACATCAGAAGTCAGAAGAATGCTCATTGGCCGAGCCATCAACAGTGAATACAAATGAAACAAATTAGCCACTATGTAATAATGATTCCAGTTATTTATTAAAGTTTCTAAAAAAGCCATTTGATCGTATTTTATTTGTATTATTGCTTACTCTAATAATAATGCATATTAGGTTAAGATAATTGTTATTCAATTAGCTGCCAAATTACTTCATAAATCAAAGACTTGTCTAATTAGTGCTAATGTTCTAGGTGACTAAAATAAAAAATGTGAATAATGGTTGTGGAAATGCTTCTCTGTGGAAAAGTTTAACAATCTATCTGTATAATTTTTCTTTTCACAAAAGTTTGAAAGTCAGACATTTGAAAAGAAGCCAAACTAGCACCACAAATAAATAATAAGTACATAATGCTCATTCCCACCAAAAGCTTACTGAAAAGCTAATGGACAGTGACTCAACAAAATGCCACCATTTTGGTGGTATGTACAGCATTTGTCCAGGTTTCAGTATACAGTAATAAGGTTTAGCTGTTTTATAATTTGGATATTTATCTAAGTCTGGTTGCCTTGGATCTACTTGTGCTGTGTTGTTCAACAACTCATGCTCATGTGGGTACAAATACTCAGAATCTGATGGTGAAAATAAGAATAACTGTTTCTCACCAACAACTTGAGTCAGCAAGTTTCTCTTTGGGTCATGGTGCAGTGGTGAAACTGTGCCTTTGGGACCATACCATGCCATGACATCGACAGGGTCATTACTCTCAGAAAAACAACAGTACTCAGGCTCAGTGATATCATTCTTCAGTTCAGGTATTTGGTCAAACAATTGGTACTGTGCAAGGTAACCGGTCGGCCCTTCCGTTTGATAAATATACTGCTTTACAAACTCTTCTATTGTTATTAGTTTTTGTGTCCAGTCTGTATCTGTGTACTTACTGCCAATTTCAATTGATACTGTTCGTGGTCCGGCAAGATTTATAAAATAGTTTTGGTCTTTCCACTTTTCTAAAGCTGGCCAGTGATTGACACAGTTGTCCAGGATGACAGGTTTTTCCAACATAATATAGTTTTTATAAAAATGTTCCATACTTGGGCAGTCTATAATTTCTATAGGTGTAGCATTAAATTTGCTAGCTTCAATTGTAGTGTTGTTGGTTATATTACTGTCTCTTTTAGGCGAGTCCTTGAAAACCTGTGTGCTTTGTTGAACATTGACAGAACTTAAAATACTTGCACAATTTTGTAACAATTGTGGTTCCTTGTCCAAGGGACACCCAAAAAGAATTCCAAAGTCTATTATCTTGAACGCCTGCTTTATTATCGTGTCCGAATCTTCACCAGAATATTTTACATGAGCTAATAACTTTAAATATGTGGCAATAGTTATAGATTTTCTTATAAACAGTTTTACCTCTTTCCAATTGCCAATATTTATTTTTTCGTACATGTAATCGATTATAGCTTGAATTCTTATGAGAGAAGACGGATCTGTTGACTCCGTAGAGTTTATATACCTTTGCAATAATGATTTAGAGGCTGCATCTAAGTCATCAATTTCTGGTAACGCTGAAGCTACACTGGCTTTATATTCTTCCAACTTATAACTAATATCGTGTAACGCTAACATTTTTATTAAAGTTTATTGCACTTAAGTACTGAACTGGTATTATATTTGTTTACTATTTCATAACCTAGAAATCACAGACAGAAATAAACAACAATGACATGACAGTCATTCATTTAAAAAGTTTCAATTCACGTAGAAATTATGATTTTTTGAATGAAATTGTCCACCCACCAGCCTAACAGGGCACAACAAAAATTTTGAGAATGGCTTCAGTTGTTGTTTTTATAAATTATAGTGCATATTTTTTGATGATAGAATGGCGCTGAGGTATGAACTATTTCAAGTTCACTTCTTGCATTGGTGCGTGTAACGTACCGTAATGTTTTGTAAAAAAGTTAATCACTTGTCTATGGTGAGGTGAGCTATTCACATTTGTTTGTCCATTTGAGTCTCGTTGGAAATATAAACAAAAATAGTTTTTTGTAGCAAGCAAAACTAATATTTAACTCTTGGATCTTGATATGGTTTCATTAAAATAAAAGAAAATGTAAAATCGAAAGTACAGGAAATAATGGATTTTATTGACCTTGACCTTTCAGCAAAAGTAAAAACTTGTAGTCTATGCCAAATCATATGACTTTTGCACGTGATCTGACATATTATTTACATTATCAGTGTTTTAAAAAGTTTTTTAAACAATGCTTTTCTAATTAGATTGCCTATATGATGTTGGGGCAGTGCCCGCAATAAAAATGTGGTGAGATGTTACGTGTGAAGCAATGGCTTTATTCGACAAATTGTTTTCTCTCAAGAGAAAACTTGATGATCGCGAAGCACGAAACCGCGACAGGTACGTCATGATGAAACACTTTTCATTCATTTTAATCTATTTTAGTGAGTGGCACGGTCGTAACAGTTCGTATAGAAAAACTATGTACGGAGGCTGGTTAAGATATTTAGTTTTGAAAATTAACGAGAGGTGGCGCTTTGTTCAATTTTGTATATTTTTTTTCGTTAGCAACATTATAATGTGGTGTTGCTATCGACTGTTTGTCAGTTCTTTATACGCAAAATACTTACGTCTCTAACTTTGAAATAAGCTTTTTCTTCAGAAAAAAAAGAGGAATGCAAACTTCAAAGCATCTAAATCATAAACAAAATATGTCTACACATGTGATCTACACTTACTTGTTGTTACTTGATATTTATTAAGGTAGAAAATCGCTTTGGTTTTTTCCAAGTGGTTTTGTAAATTTTTGTGTGTAATGGAACGCATATATGTCATGGCGTCCGGCCGGTACCCTTTAAAAGTTGTTGATTGTGTTGTGTGGTGCGTTCTCCTGTTTTTCCGTATATTTGTGGCTTTTCCGACAACGTTTGCTTTCCAAAGGACACCGAAATCTCCGCTTTAATTTTACACCTGTGCGCACTACTTTGGACTCCGAGTTTTCTCTTTACGATTTGGATTTGACGATATGGGATCTCCGTTCAGATGTTGTGTTCGTTATTGCACTACAACTCGCAGTAAGTTTTAAATATACTATTTTAATGTGGACTTTCCCATTATAAGTATATACAGTACAGTATTATAGGAGATACCGTAGAACAATAATAATATGTCTTCATTTACAGGTGATGATTGCAATGTTATTTTGCATTCATTTCCCAACCCCGATAAGGAAGAGGACAGATTTAGATCTTGGGTCTACTCAATTGGGGGAGATATTCTGGTTTTGGATAACCAATTTGTATTCAAAAACAGAAAAATATGCCACAAGCACTTCGAAAGTAAATACCATACAAGAAGTTCAAGATTAAGTGCTAATGCAGTTCCTACTTTGCATTTAAAAGGTACTTGAAATGTGTTTTTGCCTGAGTACAACTATAGATTTTTATCTATACTATTACTATATAGGTAACTATCTATACTATACTAATATTATAAAGAGGAAAGACTTGATTGTTTGTATTGAATAGGCTTCTAAACTACTAAACCGATTGAGATAAAATTTGGTATGGACATAGATTAAAACCCGGTGAAAGACTTGGATTGACACCCAGGATTTTTCAGGATGCGGGTGAAACCGCAGGCAGACAGCTAGTATAATATTAACAGGAAAGATTTAACTCAAAAACTACTGGTGTATCTACTTGGGAAACAAGTGAGACAAGTTGTTGCTGGATAAATACTGTCATGCATAGGATAGTTTTTATTTGAATATGAGAAGTAGTTCCCTTGGGATGTAGGTGAAACCGTGGGTGGACTGTACGTAGCTGTTTTCTGCAGCTTCACCCGTGTCCCGGGGGAACTTCTCCCCATACCTGGATAAAATATAGCCTATGTCACTCCCAGATAATATAAATATTTAATGGTGACAGAATTTTTAAAATTTTCCAGTAGTGTTTGAGTTTATCCATTACAAACAAACAAACAAAGTTATCCTCTTTACAATATTAGTGTAGATGTAGACTAGCTATGCCTGTGAACGTAATTTGAATAAGCATTACTGCTCAAAACACTTTCTATTTATTTGGGAATGAGAAATTTTACTGCAGTAAAAAGTTGGCAATTAAATATGTGACCGACTCCACATTTGACACGATTTACATTTTGTTTTGCGTAATTATTACAATTAGTACTATGTTTTTAGTTTCAATTTAAACATGGCTTTGTAGCAGTTTCAACAATTATTCTATAGAGAAAAATGCCAACCAAGGATATTTTGAAATATCATTTATTTAGTAAAATATAAATGTGACTGACACTACATGCAAAAGGAAGTTGTTTTCGAGAGAATTTTAAAGTTAAATAACCTTCCTTCGTCAAAGATTAAAACAGGCACAATTTATTAAAAAAAAAAGAATAAGTGCTTTATCAAAAGTTTCTAAAAGTATATGTATTTCATTTACAGGCATACCTTGTAAAAGACCATTATCAGATGTTACCAATGTGACCAGTTACAATCCAATATTTGCTCAACCTTCAACATCCACAGCAGGTAAGCCATAATTTTGTTACTGAGGTAATCTTGAAAGCATGTTAGTGTTATTCAGTAAAGTGAAAAAGTTTAATTGTCACATCAACTTTATTTTTAAAGTAGTAAGTTTTTTTATTTGATAGAGTTAATATATGATTGTTGCACTTGACTTAACATTGGTATAAAAAATATTTTGTAAATTATTTGTGATTTTTTCTTCAGAACTGGTTAACTTATTTTGGCAGGTCCACTTCATTCTGGTGAACCAATATCTATCAAGACCAGTGAACTTGAGAAGCTAGCAGAAGCAGGTAAATTTCTTAAAACACTTATAGTTTTAACTAGCTTCCGACCGCGGCTTCGCCCGCGTCCAGTTCGGTTATATCGCGTTTCCAAGAGAACTCTCCAAAAGTCCGGGATAAAAACTATCCTACGTTCTTTCTCAATGTCAACTCTATCTCTGTACCAAATTTTATTTAATTCCGTTCAGTGGTTTAGACGTGAAAGCGTAACAGACAGACAGACAGACAGAGTTACTTTCGCATTTATAATATTAGTAGGGAAGTAGGGATTTAACCCCTATTTCACCCCCACACTGGTAAAAAAAATAACTTTCAAAATGAACAAACGATTTTTTGTTTCTTATGACGTGATATTTGATGAACTTGTGTACTAACTTTCAACCCTTATTTCACCCCCAGCTGGTCGAAATTTCAAAATGCTAGAAAAATGTTTAATGATTTCTTATCAAGTGCTTAAATATAAAGTTTCATGGTTTTATCTTTTAAAATTAAGAAATCCCATACAAACTTTCAACCTCTATTTCAACCCCTTCATCCCTTTTTCGAAATAAAAGTAGCCTATGTTCTGTCTCGGGGTCTAAAGATTGTCTGTACCAAATTTCATCAAAATCGGTTGCGAGGATTAAGCGGGAAAGCGTAACAGACAGACAGAGTTACTTTCGCATTTATTATATTAGTTTGGATTAAAATCAGTTGATAGGTATGGTAGATATATTTATTTTCTACCATCAATGTGTATTATTCAAGTATTCTATACAATACCTAGGCAATTTATAGAATACTTGGGGTGTTTAGGGTTAAACAATGTATGAAAAATTGCAAATTTGATTGTCCATTAAATACTTTGCCTAGGTAATGTATACCATACCTGCTGGTTCTTCAGCAGTGTATATATATATATTTTATTATGTTTATACATAAATGCATTAATTTAATTTTTCAGATTTAGGCAAACCTGTAAAGACTTCAGGAGTAAAACATATTTCCCTAAAACAAGCAGCTGCAATGACAAAAAATGGTAAATATTTATTTCATAGATTGTATTAGTATACTATGTGGCGATAAGGTTATCACTAGGGAAATTGTTTATTTATTTAATACAATTATTAGATCAATAGTTAACTGTGTACTATTTTATGTGATACTGATAACATTATCGCTACACTGTATATTGCAGTAAGAATTTCAAAAATAGAGAATAGAGTTTTGGTCACATAGAGAGGAAGATTGGGCTGAAGTAGATTTTCCTCCAAAATAATTAATTGAAAATCTCATTATGTCAAAGTCGCACTTGAATAAGTTAAGTTTTCAATTTCTATGAAAGAGATAATTGACCTACCTTTTAACAGGTTTTTTTTTTTCAGTACCAAACTTAGCGAATCTGCAAAAAACAATCAAGAAGTTACAACAAAAGAAAGAAAGTTACGCCACACGACTGAAAAGAGCCTTAAGACTTTCTGAAAATACCACTTTTCAGAAGTGCTTACAAAAATTTTCGACTTTGGCAGCCTTGTTTACAGTCATGCAATTTCGCGAAATTTCAAAAGGAAAAATGGGAAGAAGGTTCACAAAGGACGAAAAATCATGGCTCTCAGTTTGTACAAACAGGGCCCAAAAGCATATAGATGGCTCAGTAAAATATTTATTTTACCATCTCCTATCACTCTGAGTCGTCTGATTTCCTGTGCTGGTCTAAGACCAGGAATCAACAAAAGGATATTTAACCAGTTGAAGAAAAGAGCCCAAAAAATGACAGAAAATGAAAAGTTATGCATTCTTCTGTTCGATGAAATATCTATTACACCCCATTATGACTATAATAGAAAACGAGATGCCATTACGGGATTTATTAATAATGGAAAACAAACAAACAGGAACATAGCGGATCATGCACTTGTTTTATGTTAAGAGGGTTTGTAAATAATTACAAACAACCATTGGCTTACACATTTTGCAAAGGAACAACTTCCAAAGGAGATTTGAAACTTTTAATAAAAATATTATTTCCGAATTGCAACAGTGTGGGTTTTATGTGCTTGCAACGGTCTGTGACCAAGGGACTACAAATGTTAGCGCTATAAACGAATTGATAGAAGAAAGAAGAGTTGATTATATAAGAAAAAATCTAAATTTTAAGCATCAAATATTTGAAGTCAATGGCAAGGAAATAATACCTATTTTGACACCCCACTTAATAAAAGGGATTAGGAATAATTTAATTACCAAGAATTTGAAGTGCATTATAGAAGATGAAGTTAAAATTGCGAAGTGGGACCACCTAATTAAACTTCATGAGGAAAATCCTTCTTATAAAGGTATACGATTAATTAAAAATCTTACAGAAGCCCACATTGATCCAAAGAAAATCCCCAAGATGAAGGTTAAGATGGCAACTCAAATATTTAGTCAAACAGTCGCTACCAGTATGGGATACCTAGCAGGTGAGTAGTAATACACGCAAAGTACTGGCACGGGTCTTGAATGCTGACCTTCAGCTGCGCACATGCGAAATTTTGGGTTATACTGAGTTTACAATGCGAAAAGCGCCCCACTCTACGCCGAGCGTTCAAGATCTGTCCCGATACCTATAATAAAATTTGTACAGATAAGTGGTAATTATACACTTTCCTGAGCCTAAAGTATTTACTAAAACTTGATAATGTGTTTGTTTATAGAAAACTAGCTTTCGTCAGCGGTTTCACCAGCTTCTTGAGGGAACTACTATATGTTTTCCGATGAAGGCTATATTACTGCCAAGTTTAATCCCAATCGAGGTTCCAAATGAGGTTTCTAATATAATAAGGAAAGATTTGTATTTTTGTGTGTTGAGTAAACTCAAAAATTAGTGATCCAATTGAGATTAAAATTTGTATAGACATAGATTTAAATCCGAGGAATAACATAATGATAGTTTTTATCAGTTCCCTCACGACGCTGGTGAAATCGCGGGCGGACAGCTAGTAGTCATTATACCAAACATGATTTCGAAGTTTCATAAAGCACCAATTACCTGATCACTAGTAATATGCAATACAAAGTTTCTTAGGGATCATTTAAATTAAATTAATTTTATTTCTACTTTTCAGATAAAAGAATACTTCCTTCGGAGTGCAAAGATACCGCAGACGTATTGATGTTTTTCGATCAACTTTTCGACTCTATGAATGGCAGTTTTGAAAATTCAAAAAAAAGAAGCGGTAAAGTGCTGTTAAAATCAGTCACCCCAAAATCTGATCACAGTAAGGTATGGGCGAGGGCAAAAAAAGTTTTAAAATCTATGAAGTTTATTGGTAGAGGAGGAAGGGAAGGTAGTGTGCCATCAATTACAAACTGGTTACGTACGCTGGAAAATATTGAAGTTTTAAAAAATAAGGCATTCAATGAATATAATATAAAATCATTCTGGATGAGACACTTAAATCAAGATCCATTAGAGAATTTTTTTGGCTGTATACGGTCTCATGGATACAGAAATATATCACCAACCCCATCTGGCTTTGAGTCAGCTTTTGCAAGCTTATTAATAAATAATTTATCAAGTAGTCATTCTGTAGGGTCAAATTGTGAAGAAGATGACTGTAAAATTTTTCAATCAATGGACTACTTATTAAAAAGGAGGATATTAATGAACTCACAGAAATAAATGAAATAGATATCGATGATATTAATTGCGAAATTATAGATTTTAATGAAAAAAAGTAATCCAAAATTATAAGCCAACTCAGCTACGTAACCGGCTATGTAATAAAACAGGCAAAAAATGTATTTAAAATTGCAAAATTGTAAAGCAATTTTATATTGTAATGAAGAAGAAGAACAAGAAATAAATGAATATATAAAAATAAGAGAGTACTCTTCGTTTAAATCACTCGCCTACCCTTCCGAAAACACAACAAAACTATTCTCTGCAATCCAAGACGTAGTCACTTATATTTTAAAAGAAAAGTGATATGCCTCGCATAAAAATTATATAAAGACAATTTTGTACACAGTCATAGATTTTAGTTTTTGACTTGCCCAGACCACAAAAGCGAGTTGACAGATTTTTATTTGACTTTTCTTCAAGATTTTTTATAAATAACTGGTGCCGGGATGTAAATTTGTTATTAAATGGCACCAGGACAGAAAAAGATGAAGATGATAGCATTAAAGAACGGGCTATTACTTATTATAATAAAAGACACATTATCAAATCATAATAATGATTGTTTTATTTTTTATTCCCTTAGAACTTTTATACTGTGTTCATCTACCGTTTCTCTGTACTGATAATTAATATTTTTCTGTACTATCATAAACATCAGTTCAGACGAAACGGTAGATGAATTCAGATTTAGGTAAGATTTTTGTGCAACAGAGCTATATAATGGTTTTGCTAGCTATAGGTATATACATAGCAAGTTGTAGTTCCTAAAATAAACAAAGGATGGCGCTGTACTGCATTGGCCACTGATAACTCTATTCTTGTAATGTACTCTGTGGTGAGTGGTGTGGTATGCGGTGGTGGGGTTGACGCACGAAGTGTTCACCCGTGCCGGGAGACAGGTCTTCACGGGGGCACTATGTGGACCTTCGCGTAGAAGTGGTGACGCACGCCAGTCTGGCAGTGCAGTGCGACGAGCATGTGATGAGTGCGCGGGGCGCGGGCCGCGGGCGTAGGCGAGCGCGCGATCACGTCACTCGCGAGAGGGGCGGGTCGCGCTCTGTGTTTACTTATTATTTACATGAGATGTAAGCTAGTACACCAGCACATTCCACTGCAAACGGACGCTCGTCCGTCCACACTCGCCTATCGATGTGCATTTAGTGTTAATCATTATCAGTGGTTGCATTTCTTTGACCTGTGAGTGCATATGACACAGTTTTGTCACTGCATACATTGCAACTTGGATATTTTGGTGAGCAGCTGTGAGGACAGCTGATGTGACTATGAAATAAAATGAAATTTAGGTAACAACTGTTTACTTTGTGCTTTTGTTAGATCTTAGGCAAGAGCAGTGGTTGTGTCTAGAATTCAATTATGAATTCAGTTGTTCTATTTATTAGAGTCTGTACAATGTTCAGTTTGAAGCAGTGCAGACTTGTTTGAGTCAAGTAATGACAATCACATAGTAATGGAGCATATTTTGAATGGTAATGATGTGTCAGTTTCATGCAGCTACTGTTGTTTGATTCATCAACACACTTATATGAATGGTACTTACATCAATATGTGCTTGAAATTATTATTGGCACTCAAATGGTATAGTGTAGTGTTTGCAACATAAGACAAGAGAAAGTTTTTACATTGTTTACTTTTGTATTGACAACATACTGCTTACATATTGTAGACACAGTTATTGTGTTACTGCCTCTGACAATGATTTAGGTAACATGTATATTTCTTGAAACAAACAATCATTTGTTTACATCACATTATCTATGAAGTACTTATTGTATCACCAATCGTATTATCTATTTGATTATTATTAATTAATTATCTGTTAAAAACCCCTATTATCCGGCTTCTTATCAGATATCACCCTATTGATTAGTCCCTTCTTATCACTGAAACTTGGGTCTAAATGAAAGTTTCAATCATTTTGTCAGATTTCCTCCATAGGCAATAACAGTATTTATGGTGTTTTATTAATATTTGTGGAAAAAATACGATGTAAGTTAATTGAATATTTTCATGTACAGTATTTTCTTTGGGATTATCGGAATTTAGAATATTTACTGGTCTAGGTAGGAATTCTTGGTGTTGTGTTCAAGTCATCAATTTATGCTTTTGTGAAAAACATAGAAAGCTTTGCTCATCCCTTGTGAGTTTTCTTAGATTCAGATAATGTTATTTATGTGGCTGTATAATAAAATAAGCATTCTTATATTCCAATTGGAATATGAATAGGAGGGTTTGTGATGTGTGTACACTATTTTTGTTAGTTTATTAGTGATGTATTTCTTATTAAAATCTCCAAAATTGTAAAGTCTTATTAGTTTAAGAATAATTCTGGTTTCGCAGTCCATACATCCTGTTGCTTAGTGCAGTCTGTGCGGGATTTAACCCTAACTGTTAAAACCTTTTTGATGGTGGCTGTGTCAAATAATAATTCAGATACTTCTTTGCCATTGAAAGAATATAGTTCAGCAGAGTAGTATCCATCAAAGTCTAGGGAGAGCAGGCTAGAAAATGCTGGATAATCTCTTGATATTCATTCACATTGATGGTTCATTGACATTTGCCTTAAAGCGGCCTTCTTTTCGCAGTAGCAAGTTGCACGATCCATCCGATGCGTAATGATGACCGATGGCAATGCGTCAATGTACGCTCAATATAATTACGCTTCAACAATCGCTTCGGCCGATTTGTCATTCCAAAATTGTGACCTAAATTGATTCGCATAAAATTCATTATTACGTAGCACGTATTTCAATCCAACGTATGCACTCTGATATATCATGGACCATGGTCTCAAACTTAGTATTATAAATACTATTTTATGATGATGATGACATCCTGTTGGCTTCCATGAGGCTTTTCTACTCCTTTCGATAGACACGCCATGAAGAAGAATAGGAGAACCTTTCGACTTGAGGAGCAAGTTCGATGTCCTTCCAGTCGTATATGGCATTTATATTCTTCTTTTTTACCAGGTCCTGTCAGATAAATCCGGAGCAAGTGCGGTTGCTTCTATTCAAGGAGTGCGATTGGAGGGGCAGGAAGCTCTTGTTTGACTCTGCTGCTGTTCAGAAGATCCCAGCGAGTAAAAATGACAAGCCTAACGTCAGACAGTCGGATGAAGTGCCATGCATTCTGGAGGTGTCCGAGGGGTTCACGTATTTGGTAAATATTACTTGTTCTATGAGCCTTTTTTGTTTCCAATATTCGCTTAGGTTTTATTTACGAAGGACCGCCAAAAGCTTTCGGGGGAAGATTCAAGTCATATCGGTGTTTCAAAAACTTGCAGTGATCTGCTTAGGGCTGCTAAAGTACGATGCATGATCGTTAATTTATCTTTAGTAGTATCAAACGATATGAATAATATATTAAGACAGATCGATATCACTATGCAGCTAGCAGCAAATAAATATTACTTTTGTGTAGTATTTCGGAGAATTGTTGATTGCGGTAACTTCCATGAAGATGATAATATAGTACACGCATACATAAGTATCCTATAGAATTGTAAATAGGAAGACGGACTTTCCTGTTTCTTTTAACTGCCAGAGATAACTTCCTCTACATATAATCCATTGACTTCGTCGAAAATCTACGTCAAATACAGACGTAAGTTATCAACAGGAAAAATATTGATAGGTAGTAAAGTACAATTCAGAAGATAAAATTCAAAAATAAGTTTGTATATTGATAACGGAAAGCACTACAGTTGTCACAGACTGTATGACTGCATGAATGAATAGGTGAGAACGCTGACGTATTAATGCACTGAGATATTTTAAGAATCCTCGTAAATATTTTGCTTCAAGAGCATGTGATAAAGGGATTACTGGAGTAGGCAAATTGCAACACAGTTTTCTTCTTATGTAAACTTTTAGAAGAGCAAGGACGAAAGTTTGAAACGACGAATGTTGCTAATTGGCCCAGAATTTGATTTATTGCTGTCTAGATAAAATTGAATATTCTACTAGTAAACTCATTATAATTTTATAATTTACACGATGTTGTCTGCAGTCTTCAGTCATTAGAGTTTAATTTTACATAAAATATAAATCGTATTTATCTAGCTTTCTAAATTACGAACGAAGGCGTCATCCCTTCCATCTTACATTTTTTTACTAAATCATGTGATAAGTAACTAATCGCGTAATAATTTTGTTTTGTTTAAACAAATTAATCCGTGTCATATTAAAAATGAATTATGTTCTTACACATCGTTTTTATTTCCGAAACTCCGATTCACGCTTGTAGGCCGTTTACCTTAGCGTGTGATAATAATAATACGGACACGAATACTCGAAGCACGTGACTAGCCAGCTGCTTACGTTCGTACCGGTTCGTGCAATATTAATAAAAAAGTAACAGAACATCCTCTTTACAAAACATTTCTAACTGGGCCAAGTATACGCCCCTGGGGAACCCAAAAGATTTGACGTACGAATTAGGTACGTATTATTGTTGTTATCGATAAGATAGCATACCAATGGACTTGATATTGTGTGTGGATGACGTTACATACCGGATTATCTCTAGCCCGTGTTGCTACTCGTAGAAAGCTAACAATAACAACTGATAATGTTGAACAAAAGCTTTAACCACATCGTAATTAATATACTCTTGTTTTTGTTTGTCAAGATTAAACTCTATTTACTCAAACAACTTGTTGTTATAGCTGTAAATAAATGAGTTAATATGCCCACCATTTTAGTCCATTATAACTTCACCGTGTGAAACAATTTACTCAAACGGTATATCCTTGAAACTTCGCATCCAGATCCGACCTAGTTAAGATCTCTCTTATTTATAAAATTTGTCTTGTCATTCAAAGACGGTCTATAAATCTTGAGTATCATTATCATGTTCTTGGCAATGTGGAGCGGTTATGGTTATAAGTGGGCTTGGAATTAGTAAGATGGATTCGTAGACAACATCTAGCTTTCGAAATGCATTCGCTTTTGCGCAGTTGCACAAAAATATAGTTTTTTAAATATTTCATTTAAATTGATATTTATGTGATGTACTCTGGTGGCTTAACTTTCTTTTTACGCGTCAATAATTTTATCAGAACATCACATCCTGCACAACATCGACACAAACACGAGTGTGAGCGAACTTCTCTTCGAGATAAACGTTTAAAAATAACACAACAATCGACATGTGAAGCGGTCACAAGACCGACAATTTAACATTATCACTGGAGCAGTCTATATTTAGATCACTTAAGATGTTAGCCTTTTCGATTATAAGGAGTGCCGTAAGTGGGACTTATGAGTGCGGACGGACCGTAATTTTAGCTGGATCCTAATTAATGGACATCACATGTCCCATAATAGTCGTGACAATTGTCTCTCCCAACTATATTTACTTCAGAAATCCACTTCGTCACATGATAATTTATCGCCTATTAAACTCCAGGCCGCCGGCAGTCAGTTATAGACCCAATAAGTATTTATAGACATTATTATCTTAATATGGAATCTAAATTGATGGGTTCCGTCAGTTCCGTGCGGGAAACCTATTCAAAGGGTTGCCTTAGTGTGCTGTACTATAATATCGGTTAATATATTTTGATACGGTTATACAACTTGTGTGTGGTTCTCATTAGGACCTATATGAAATGAAAATTAAAATCTTTCTTTATATGGTATTGTTTTATCACCTGTATCATAATTTTCACATCGTTATTTTTAAACTTGTAAATTACCTTTTTCCTTTGCCGAACAAGGATTTGTCACTTACCGAATAAGGTGCGTTTCGCCGCGAATTTTTATTCATTTATTCATTCATTTATTCATCTCCAAGTTACTATGCCTTTACAGACTTAAATCTAATGCGACTTAGTACCTACTTACAATTAATATCTCCTTAACTATATCTTAACTACACAGTAAAAAATAACTACTAATCCTTACATACTACACAGTAAGTGGCCCTTGTGATTAAATTTATATCAATAAAGTTACGAACCTTATAGATTTGCAATTGTAATTTTGGGCTATATTTTCTCTTAAAAAAATATTTGTTTTCTATGTTACGTGAGCGTGGGAGTAGCTTTGAATGAATATATTTATTTTTGGCCTCTACTGACGTATTTGGTTTGCGATGGTTGTACCTCACCTGTCATGTACATCATCGATCTG
Organism: Helicoverpa armigera; assembly: GCF_030705265.1. Classification (NCBI taxonomy): domain Eukaryota; kingdom Metazoa; phylum Arthropoda; class Insecta; order Lepidoptera; family Noctuidae; genus Helicoverpa; species Helicoverpa armigera. The sequence goes on along the minus strand of NC_087123.1, from coordinate 9,516,918 downwards.
ATGAATGTGTGGGCTTTGCTTCGAACTATTTTGGAAGGTCAAATAGTACACGATGCCCTTTTGTTACCACTGTTGCATTTTTGAAGATGGTTATGAGATTGACATTTCCTGAGGTCAAACTCGCAGGAGAAGCAAAAGAACTACTTTTCAATTAGTGTTTAAAATATGTTAGTAAAATGCCATTCTGCATAACTAGAAAAAGTGTCTTTGCCAAATATTTCCGCCGTTTCTGGTTGCAACTTTTGACAGGGCATTCACCTTCTTTAGGAATTCCTATTGTATCGTGTTTGTGTTGACAGACTTGTATTACATTTCAAAATAATCTTTTAGATTTTTAACCTACACTAATGACAGACAGGCAGCCATGATTGTATCTGTAATACGTTCTTACAAGAAATGGTGAAACACTACAAAAACAATGCCCTACAGAATTGTAGAAAAGCATACTAACAAGTCGTTTGTTACATTATCAACCTTGCATTCGTGTAACATAAACATAATAATATTGTGTATCTTAAGTATTGTTTTGTCTCACAGTACAAGGGTCCGGCAGCCGATGCGAACGTACTCGGCGAGATGATATTTGGAGCGGTCGCCATGAACTACAAGAGCGTATCGTTGAAAATCCACATCATGGATGAACCTAGAAGGTAAACATAAATATAATGAGTTGGTTTACTTTTAACAAAAACCGTTGAATTGTAATTTAGTATAGAGATAGGAAACCTGATCGGCAGCGGGATTGTTCGAAAGAGTTACCACGGCCCTGTTACATAAAGGGTTTGAGACGGAACATGATGGGTTTTACTCAGTAAGGGTCTGACACTCCTTCATGCTGCTCCCACAGCGGGATAGGTTGTATATCATAGATGATATACCCCCAAACAAAAAATGGGAACTCTGGGACGGTTAGAAGGATTTTCATTCGGATGCACAAGTGGTTCCTCAGACACGCGGATGAAACGGGTAACGACCGGTAGCTAATAAGGTCGAATTCATATTAAGATAATTATCTTAATAATCATATTGCATTTTTTAATGGCCAGTACGAACTGCAAAGAAGATTTGCCAGATTTGTTTAATGAGCTTCTCTATTGGTTTATGCTCAATATAATGCGATACTTTTATGTGCCTTGGCAAACTAGACAATGGAAAGTAAAAATAGAGGTGACTTTCTAAAATATTTTGAGTTTTGTGTATACTTAGATGAATAATGCACAGTTATATCTTGCGCGGGAGTTGGGGATTCAATCTGTCTAAAAAGTTAGTGTCAAAACAAATCAAGGTGTAGATTCATCTTCCAGATTAGAATGATTTTCTTTTGAGCCTCTTTCATGGCCAATCGATCTCGAATCTAGATTGATCGTGATCTGTCAATCATGTAAAACATCTATATGATCAAAACTTTCAGATATTTTGTGTTTGATTTACATATCTGCTTAACCAATTTAGGCCTATAATACTGAATCAGCGTGAACTGGATTTGTGTTGAAAAGGACTTTGGAGCAAATGCTGCTAGTGCTGTTTAAAGTTCTCAACTTAAATAATTGGTATTCTTGCAACACTTAGTTGCCGCCCTTTGGGGTATTGTTATAAACAGTATTAGACAATAGTAGACTGATATAATCGATCGATCATATCACTACAGAATAGAAATGTAGTTTGATACGCCTGACAACACAGATAAAGACCTATTTGATGATGAGTCAGGCTTTTCTATGTTCCATTGAAATTAATCCACGGAATTTTATCTATAGAACGAAATCTGTGTTAAATTCCAGTCTTCTATTATTATCAAATCCTCATAATTGTTGTAATTCCTAGGTTGATGTGCTCAAAAGTGTTCTGCGTGCCATCGCGTCGGATCAGCCGGGTGGGTCGTAACCCTGAACGGAGGGAAGCGAGCGGTGTTGGCGAGAGTGGTGACCGGTCCAAACCGCTTAGTGTTCCTCTAGTGAGGGAAGAAGGAGTGTCTTTGAGCTTCTCACTTGATAGGGGAGATTCGGGTGAGTTGCGAATTCTTGGATTACATTGGTCCTTTGACAGGAAAATTATTAAGACGTCTCTAAAGAAAGAACAGTGTGTTCTTTAGTTTTATTTGGCTAAAATGTTGGTTAAGTTATTATGCCTAGTACATGAAAAAAGTTAGCAATTTTTTTGTGAACCTTACATTCGAAAATTCTCATGGTGAGAGCTACATTATTGTATGAATGATCAAACACAAAGATTTTAAGCTCGCATTATGTTTGAAGCAAGAATACTTCCTATACTTAACAAATTACGTCTTTAACTTAGTATCTGTATTGTTTGAACTAATCACAGCACTGACCCTAATAGCTTATCAATATCCGACATCCGTCCACTTAGGTATTGTCCTCTTTTCTGTCTAATGTACAAACGCTAGCACCTCAAACTACTGCAAAGCTTAATAGATTTTCAACTTTATCTCTATAGCAATAAGGTTCAATGTTGATTGGGAAAAAATTATAGATGAGGAGTAGCTTGATGTCTCAGTCTACCTACTTCTATTTTGTACGAAATAATTAGAAGAATAGACTAGTAATATTATGGTTTACATATGTAGTATATTTCAGGGTACTATGGAGATCATTCGCCGTACAGCAGTGTGGGTTCAACAAATGACTATTTCTCCATGTGCGATATATGGGACAGCAACAACCAAGATGACTTCTGCTCTTTTCATCGTGAGTATACAATTGAATATATACAAGTTTTCATTTGCAAAGTTTCTTCTGATGTCGGGTATCTGAGTAGTTTTGATTTTCCAATAAATTCCGGTGTGATTTGATATAAATGCATATCCAGATTAAGTTAATAAGTTTTGGTATTGAGTGTCGATACGATAAATAATAAAAACAGCGAACCGGTTCTTAGTTGCATCTATTTAGAGTCCGTCGTTACCTCTAACTATTAAATAATGTGCCACAAAACAAAATATAAACGCTCATTGTTAGAACAACACTTAGCTTCGCCTTTTGTTTGAAACACGTCTAAAGATACGAGTACAACTTCCAAGAAATCATAAATGAAAGGAAAACTATGTTTGCAAATAAACATCGTACTATTTAACGCAAACTTTCCTTCTCGTGACTGATAACCTTTACAAATAACAAATACTCGAGTTTTAAAGCATGTTTGTTTGCTATCAGTACCACCTGGCAGAAAACTGAGTACTTCAAGTAATGGCAGTTGGCAACGAAGAACTTTCCAGAATATGGCCACCAGATTTGACGTTGGACACCAAAGCAACAACCTGCTAGGAGTTCCCACCAAAACAAGCAATGCGGCCAGTTCGGATTCACAGGTAAGCTATTTGAATGTAGAACAGCCTATATTTTTTTTGTTAAAACAAAATGAGGTTGAATATGAAGTTTTATTCAGTTGGGTCATTGGGCAAACAATTGTAAAAATATAACAATTTATGTAATCGTTTTTTGTTTTTGGTCAATGCAGTTTTTTTAATTGTGGAATGTTCTCGATGGTTTTAAATAGAACGATCCAAATACATATGATATCCACGATTCTACGAATACAAATAACATGGTAAATATTGGAACTGGTAACGATTCTCTAACAATATAACTGTCTGTCAGTCAAATGTACTGACGTCATGGCAATCGTGAGAAAACGCTTCCTACTTGATACAAATTGCGTGTGATAGACAGTTGCACAGATACATGATTGATGTCCATCTTAATAATATTAGGAATGGGAAACAGGTCCAAGAATGTTGTAATGGTTATTTTCGAGTTTCGAGCAAGCATTGACGCTGGCTTTATGTTTCTTGTAAAACGATAGAATAATGTACTATTTTTATTGTAAATAATGATATTGATTTGGACAATAGACTGTTGTTATCACCGATTGAACTAAAATTTGGCCCCAAAGATGGAAAAGCCCCGCTACTTGTAATCAATTGGTTTGCAAAACAAATGAAGATCAAAAGCTTCGCAGTCCTCATGTTCTAAAGACCAACAAATCAGTCACAGGACTAAGCGAAAAGACGTTTATCTCCAATACGAAAGTAGAACACAAAACAAATGCTATCGAAAGCTTCGAAAGATAAAGTGTCACCAGGGACCACTTGAACAGCGATTGTTTACAAACAGCTTTATCAGAAACCGCGTGATACCCGTCACATGGTTGTCCAGAGTGTCGTTAAGTCATGTGAGTACGTTATCAGGACAATGACAGAATAGTGAAGGTAATTTATAGCTGCACACATTTGTTATGTTTGATTGTCGAGGGTGATGCAATTAGTAGGTTTATTGTCACACGGCGAGTCTTAAAGGAAATATTTAAATAACGGTACTTCCTTATTCTTAAATGTGCCAGTAATGTCCTTTCCAATATAAGAGTATTGATGCATCGACCCTGTCTTATATTGCGATTCCATTGCCAAACTCCTTGGCGTCAAGAACCCACAGACAATGTAAAGCATGACTTTCAATTCGAGCTTCGAAAAAGTTGTGATTATTTTCGCTGAAGTTTACATTAACCTTTAGTGGATATTCCGATTTACGAATACCTGTTGCCTTATTCCTATTTCATCTTGAATATTCATGATGTATTAATTTTGGGTGATGATAATCCGAAATCCGATACCCACCTGGAAATAGTGTGGCTTTCCTACTATGAAATTTTTCAAATACATAGTTTGCGTCGTTTAGGAGTCTATGTACAAACAAAACAAAAAAAAAGTTGTCTTTATAATATGAATAATTATAGGTGACAACACGACTAGATATTAGTCATCTTCGTCCTTCAACCTCGGTCAACATATTTTTTATAAACTTTTATGTCACGTGAGTTGCGTGCGTCGTACATAAGTGTTTTATACATTGAAATAAATACGTTGTTACGGGTTTTTCTGTTGCTGTTATTCAGTACACCCTTTAGTTGTTTTCACTCGTACCTACTTCCGACATATAAAACTATAAAGTGCTTGTATATCATTAAAACTGTCACAACATGCTCATAAATTTCTTCTTAACATCACAAGATAATCATCATAAAATCTACAATTTATATGCCTACGTAACTCCTTAAAATAACCACAGATTCAAAAATGGTACTTGAGGAATCCGAAAAAAGTTCGTATAGGTATTGAATTAATTCAATTTGAGAACGCAGCGTTAGTATAACTGGTTTGTAACAGAAATATCGAGGTACGGTCAGCGACTCGGGTCACGTGAAGGAAGGACAAAGCCACTGCACCCTCGATTCATATCGACATCGGTAAAGGTTAAGTGGCTTGAAGATGATAATGCCGTTTAGTAGGCATCGGTGAACGAATTTAATTTTGGAACATATCTGTTCTAATTTTAAAATTGTATTTTGGGAGCACGAAAAAGTTCTATCGCTCTTTTTAAATAGGTAACATAGGCCCATATCGGATTTGTGGACCTCATCGGTCACACGAAATTTCTCTTTCCGCGTTTCACGTCACGCAGACGAACAAAGGAGTTTGTGATGAATCATCAGGTGTCATAAAAATCATGTGATGGTGCATTCGAGTCCTAACTGGTCTTCCACTTATCTATCAATTAACTCTGATAAAACAAAAACGCTGAAAACTTTTCGACGTAGTATTCACGTGATTGGAGTGAAACCCAAATCGGGTTGTTTGCAATTTTGAGTTAGTACGCAAATATGATTTTATGTGGGCATTCGTCATTTGTTTCCGAGATGTTTGTGTTGTCCAGTTTGGTACATTATTTAGCATGTGGCCGGGTATGGAGGTGAACTAGCTAAAAATATACTTTTCTGCTGCCTAGATACCACAAAATATGGCAAAAGCCACAACAAGTGGGTTATCTGTTGGCTATGAATATGTATAATGTATATTCTTCAATGCGGATCCTTTTTTCGTCCATCCGATATCCGATCCGGATAAAAAAAATGCTAAACAAATGACGAATATTTACCTGCCACTTTCTCGAATCAGGGGGTCTACTCTAATTCAACGAAACGAAACTTCGATATCGAACGAAATTCAAACGAAGTTTCGTTAGTGACCCTACTCTGTTTCATTTTCGGATGCGCATACGAAGTTCGGAACCATAGACAATTTTCGTGAACGAATGGAATCTATAATATGGTGTGGGGCTTTTATGATGTCGACTAAACTAAGTTACGGTTTTTACTTTAACTTGAAATTATTAAACTTTTCAGCTTTACTTATTCATGTAACATTATAAATGTGATTCATTGCATATTTCTTGTAATATTCATGCAAACAATCTAAACTTTCAGGCAAAAAATATATTTTCAACTACTTTCGACTCGACACTATAAAAAACCCTTTGACAGTCATTGCTAACCAACTAATTTGAAGAGTACTATTTCATGCCAAAAATGGGTAATCACGTATGACAACCAAAAATAGCTACATAATACAAGCTAATCATAACATGTCGACTTAAGATTTTTTGTTTGAATACTTTGATAAGTTTTCTGAAGTGTGTTTCTCAAGTGTCGTATATAATAAATCATGTTTCCAAGTGCTTTTATACCAAGGTACGAGTTCCCTAAGGAAGTATTATGTCGTACTTTACTACAGTCCGACTTCTACGTACGTCTGCTGTATTTTGGCTCGCAACAAGTTTTGTTTTGGATTTAAAAACTTCGTGAGTAGATATCATATTATACAAATGCAATATTTGGTTTCGCTCTAACACCATTGCCTTTTCTAATACTAATAATTTATATTTTCAGTTTAAAATGGCTCCATATACGGGGTTCGGCAACTCCTCAACAAATCGAAACCGTTCTCAATTTCCTGGACGAACATAGAGATTTAGCTCGCGGGAGATTGAATAGTTGAACCCAGCCAGGAAGATAACCTGAGAGTCCAGCTGTAAAAGCTGCCTATGTACAACCACCATTGACACAAGAATGCCTGACTTTCACACCTTGTATTTTACTGTGTTATATTGAGTAATGCTATTGTAAATAAATTGTACACAATATAGATAACATTTTTTTGGGTGTATTTATAAGAAATACTCTTCATAAAGAATACAGATTAACTTTATACTATTGAATAATGATTGCATCTTTTTTATTATGTTTGCATATGGTATTAAATGGGTCAAGTGTTGAGTTGAGAACTTTTTGTTGTTACTTAACACATTCAAGTGTCTTAGCCATATTTTGTTTACACTGTTGTTCTGAGCTATTGAATAAAATTGGAATGTTGTTTTGCAGCCTCTCGACAAGGACTCTACAAGGAGACGATCTGCCAGCACAGGTGTAAGAAGCAGATTGTATCAATATGAAGAGGAGCGTGCACAGAGAGAGACGGTGCAAAACGCAGAGCTTGCAGGCATCAGGGGCGAATTGGCAGGCATCAGTCCTACCCTGTTGCAGCTGCATAACACAATAAAGGAATATGTGGATAGGAATTAAGATTTTGTAGTGTTTTGTTTTGTGTTATTAATTTATAATGTTTAAACAGGGTAATAGTAAATAAAACTTTAAGTATATAATTTATTCTTTTATTAAACTCTAAAGGAAAGAAATAACATCATGTCAAATTCTTAAAATCAATAAACATACAGTTTTTCTGGATGTTATGATGTGCTTGAGTAGAACTTTGTCCTACCTATTCTTTTGTAAAATGTGCACTAACAAAGTTCTGCAAAGTTGTATCTGCCTTCAAGAGAATCTTCAACAGCTTTATCTATAGGCGTCATCATATGCTCCCTTAGAGCATACCCAAGAGTCACCTAAAATATACATGTATATGAAAATATGTGAATAACACTACTACACAATATTAATAATATAAATGTGAAAGTTTGGGGTACCGCTTTTGTCCCAACTTGTACAAATATTCAAAATGCAATAAAGTCAAACATATCTAACAGATAAACTGTTTCATTCTGGAGGCTCTCCTTTTAATATCACACTCTCTCCAAATATAAGCATCATGTGTTGCTCCACCAAATGTTACATCCACATTTGTTATGTAGTAATCACTGTCACATATCTGGAAAATAATAAAGGATTGATCAGCATCATAGTAAACAACAGTCAATGCCTCAATTAAATCATTAATGTTTAGTTCTTATACTTACAACTTGGGTGTTAAGAGAATGGAAATATGTTCGATTCCAGAAGGTCTAGCAATTGCAATAAGCATTGTTTGGAGGTAATAAAGGCACGACTTCCTGGCACAACCCTTCGAAAAATTGCCGACTGAGTCTGTGATTTCCTACAAACTCTACGTCGGGAATTTCGCTTATATTTAATTGATTGCGCAAGCACTGCCGGTTCCTTCTTCGCTCTACACGATCTTCACGTAAAGCTGCTTTGATTAAAAGCATTATTGTAGCCTTTGCCAATAATTTTCACACAAAAATCACAAAACGAAAAGTAACACGAAAATCAAACGATAACTCTTTTGGTTTCGTTGAATTTGAGGTTAAAATTCCGAAGTTTCGTCTGTCAAACTCAAATATTCGTTCGTAGCATTTCGGATTAGAGTAGGTTTATAGACAATAAACGTCAAACAATCTTCGTTCGTACGAAATTTCGGAACGAAATGGAACCGTGGTAAGAAGTTCGCGAAATTTCGTACGAAACTTCGTTTTTCGGTGAATTAGAGTAGACCCCCAGGCATATAAAAAATGACGACTATATATTACAACACGTAGGGTGTTATATAAAGACGTTGATGGCTAAATCAATCATACAATGTAGAACATTGAGATAAGCTTTTCCATGTGTTAGTCGAACAATTAGAACGACTTAACAATCAAGCCATTAATTGGTCGAACGGAAACGTTGGTAAAGCATCACGTGCCTGCATTTGCATACAGCGTGTTACTAAATGAATATTCAAATATGAAATAAAGGCTGTTGACTTATGTGATGACTGCGGTTTTGAGTCGTAAATGTAGGTCTATTTGGCGTGATTGATTGGCCTGTCAATTAGAATGATTATCGTTAGTGATTTGTGTGTCTTATGATGAGACTTATGATGATGTGGACTTAGAATATACCTCAATCTATGTCAATAATATGTTTTGCGTAGATTTTGTTCAAAAGTAGAAATTTTGCTTGAAGCCTTAAGGAACAGCATAGTTTTCTATTGGGGATTCACGTATCACACGCATAGTGTTTACTTTCTAACACGAGTAGTAATCCGAAGCACGGCTAGTTTTGTTTGGTGTTCTTATCTCGATGCCTTGACCCAAATTCTTACTAACACAAAGAAAGGATAATCTCTATATCGCTTAAAGCCTTTGCACACAATGCTGTATTGGCTTTACGCCATTGTTTTCCAACATGTTTTATAGGCTACCGTTATCAATGTGTGTAATGACCACTAGGAAATATTTTCCTATTTGAACTTGCGTCAAACTAAATTGTATTTATGGTATGTACTCGTATGTATATTTTAGAATTTCTAAAAAATACTTTCCAACATTTGACAGATAACTTTGACATCTGAAAAAGTAAACTTATACTTTGACATCTAAAAACCTGAGCACACTATGCCTACTAAGTTAGAGTCAGCTGCTCGCGTGCGATTGGTTTTACGCCTTTAACATTTTCCGAAATTTCCTCTCGAAAACAATCAGAATGCGCCCTTTATGCTGTCAATTCATTTTATGAAGACTAGCTGTTTCCCGTGGTGGGTGCAACCATGGGAAACAGTCCACAGCATGGAATCCCTAGGGAACTTGTTCCTTCACGTATCCTTATAAACTTAGTCATCAAGTAGTACAATATCTCTTTTGTCAACAGCTATACAGCAACAGCACGACAAGTGGTACGAGCGATAGCATAGCCAGCACGGGATCAGCGATGATGCATAGGAAGAACAAACTCGGCCTAGCGCTGCTGATCAGCGTCAACGATTCTACGCAACTGTAAGTGATGTCCACTTTAACAATTTTGATCCTTAATTTACTGGTTTTAAGGCCCAATTTTAGGATGCTTTTTTGTGGTTTTTAAATCCTAGGGCTAATTTACTGACAGTCGGTTCTGTAACCGGTAGGTTAAAGGATAATTTATTTTATTATGATGCTGGAAAGTTCCTAAAACCTACTTTTTGACAGAGTTTGCTGTAGCAATTCATTGCTTTAAAATCTAAACTCGCAAAAGGAAATATATATTTTTTCGATTATTTGATGAAAATAATGAGTTTCTTTATCGCTGGTTTATCTTGAGAAATCTCCACGAAAATGCAAATTCGAAATAAAAACATGTCCTTAACATCCAATTTGCACTGCAGTTCACAAGGATATTTTATTTTTGTTTGTAATGTCTAGATGTAGAGTGTACTAGAATAAAGTAGCCTTGCTGTGTGGCCTAAATATTACATACAAATATTACATGCCGTTTTTTTGCATTTATTATAAGATCGAAGTTTTTATTCAATGTATGCTTGTATTCAAATTGGAAAGACTTGTGTCTTGTTTAATTTTTTTTTTACTTATTTCCAAATATTGAAATGTTTGTAAAATAGGTACTAATATATGTTTAGTTTCTCTAAACAACGACGAGATTAATTTATATTTCTTGTCAGTAATTTATCAACGCCATTATACCCGTTTTCTCTTACATCATTCAAATGCAAAAACAGCGCCAAAAGTTAGTTTTTTTATACTAATATATAGATATAGGTACGTTATACCTACTAATAGTGTTATAAATAAATGGTAACCTTGTCACGGGAAAGGATTTTAGTGTTTTCATGTAAGAAGTGTTATTTTAATGCAAGATGAGTCAGAAGGTCATTTGAGAGTACGAGCAAGCTAATTAAATAACCATTATTATGTAGTTAGGGTAAATACAAATACTTACCAAGATTATTGTTTGCTCCAATACCTATTATGTTTGGCCAATGTTTGGCAAATGTTTGATAATATTAGCTTGTGTGAACAAGGTATTTGTACCTTTACATTACATTTATTTACCGAATCCGCGATTATGCTGAGCTTTACAAACAATGAGTTATTATAGCTAAATATGATATTTAGATTTATATTAAATCTATAGCACTTACGGCTAAATACTAAACGCCACTTCCGAAGGACTGCTCAAACTACGACATAAATACTTTTGAGTGCAATTTAAAGTCAAGTAACGTTTCAGTATTTCGAGGCTTATGTCTTAAAAGTAAGGGGATGTACAAGCTCTTTTTCACTATCTACATTTCCTTTATCTGATGCTTAGGTTGCAGACCAAGAGCGTAGCTTACGTGGCTTTCCATACTTGTGGGCAGACCTCTCAAACTATGCACATTAGGTACAGAAGTATGAATAGCTGTGTATGCTATGTTTACTTAGCTTTTGGTCTAAAAACTGTTTAAATTTCCTACTATATCACACAGTGACGTAGTGAGGCGATGTCTGGAACACTCGCCGCAGCTACAAGCACTGGTGTGTCGGCTGCGACTGGCGACATTAGCGGCCGGCGCCACCGGCGGCCGAGTGTCTACGCTGTACCAAGCGGCCGAACATGCTGCTTGCTGGTGAGTATATCTTCACACAGTGACGTAGTGAGGCGATGTCTGGAACACTCGCCGCAGCTACAAGCACTGGTGTGTCGGCTGCGACTGGCGACATTAGCGGCCGGCGCCACCGGCGGCCGAGTGTCTACGCTGTACCAAGCGGCCGAACATGCTGCTTGCTGGTGAGTATATCTTCACACAGTGACGTAGTGAGGCGATGTCTGGAACACTCGCCGCAGCTACAAGCACTGGTGTGTCGGCTGCGACTGGCGACATTAGCGGCCGGCGCCACCGGCGGCCGAGTGTCTACGCTGTACCAAGCGGCCGAACATGCTGCTTGCTGGTGAGTATATCTTCACACAGTGACGTAGTGAGGCGATGTCTGGAACACTCGCCGCAGCTACAAGCACTGGTGTGTCGGCTGCGACTGGCGACATTAGCGGCCGGCGCCACCGGCGGCCGAGTGTCTACGCTGTACCAAGCGGCCGAACATGCTGCTTGCTGGTGAGTATATCTTCACACAGTGACGTAGTGAGGCGATGTCTGGAACACTCGCCGCAGCTACAAGCACTGGTGTGTCGGCTGCGACTGGCGACATTAGCGGCCGGCGCCACCGGCGGCCGAGTGTCTACGCTGTACCAAGCGGCCGAACATGCTGCTTGCTGGTGAGTATATCTTCACACAGTGACGTAGTGAGGCGATGTCTGGAACACTCGCCGCAGCTACAAGCACTGGTGTGTCGGCTGCGACTGGCGACATTAGCGGCCGGCGCCACCGGCGGCCGAGTGTCTACGCTGTACCAAGCGGCCGAACATGCTGCTTGCTGGTGAGTATATCTTCACACAGTGACGTAGTGAGGCGATGTCTGGAACACTCGCCGCAGCTACAAGCACTGGTGTGTCGGCTGCGACTGGCGACATTAGCGGCCGGCGCCACCGGCGGCCGAGTGTCTACGCTGTACCAAGCGGCCGAACATGCTGCTTGCTGGTGAGTATATCTTCACACAGTGACGTAGTGAGGCGATGTCTGGAACACTCGCCGCAGCTACAAGCACTGGTGTGTCGGCTGCGACTGGCGACATTAGCGGCCGGCGCCACCGGCGGCCGAGTGTCTACGCTGTACCAAGCGGCCGAACATGCTGCTTGCTGGTGAGTATATCTTCACACAGTGACGTAGTGAGGCGATGTCTGGAACACTCGCCGCAGCTACAAGCACTGGTGTGTCGGCTGCGACTGGCGACATTAGCGGCCGGCGCCACCGGCGGCCGAGTGTCTACGCTGTACCAAGCGGCCGAACATGCTGCTTGCTGGTGAGTATATCTTCACACAGTGACGTAGTGAGGCGATGTGTGGAACACTCGCCGCAGCTACAAGCACTGGTGTGTCGGCTGCGACTGGCGACATTAGCGGCCGGCGCCACCGGCGGCCGAGTGTCTACGCTGTACCAAGCGGCCGAACATGCTGCTTGCTGGTGAGTATATCTTCACACAGTGACGTAGTGAGGCGATGTCTGGAACACTCGCCGCAGCTACAAGCACTGGTGTGTCGGCTGCGACTGGCGACATTAGCGGCCGGCGCCACCGGCGGCCGAGTGTCTACGCTGTACCAAGCGGCCGAACATGCTGCTTGCTGGTGAGTATATCTTCACACAGTGACGTAGTGAGGCGATGTCTGGAACACTCGCCGCAGCTACAAGCACTGGTGTGTCGGCTGCGACTGGCGACATTAGCGGCCGGCGCCACCGGCGGCCGAGTGTCTACGCTGTACCAAGCGGCCGAACATGCTGCTTGCTGGTGAGTATATCTTCACACAGTGACGTAGTGAGGCGATGTCTGGAACACTCGCCGCAGCTACAAGCACTGGTGTGTCGGCTGCGACTGGCGACATTAGCGGCCGGCGCCACCGGCGGCCGAGTGTCTACGCTGTACCAAGCGGCCGAACATGCTGCTTGCTGGTGAGTATATCTTCACACAGTGACGTAGTGAGGCGATGTCTGGAACACTCGCCGCAGCTACAAGCACTGGTGTGTCGGCTGCGACTGGCGACATTAGCGGCCGGCGCCACCGGCGGCCGAGTGTCTACGCTGTACCAAGCGGCCGAACATGCTGCTTGCTGGTGAGTATATCTTCACACAGTGACGTAGTGAGGCGATGTCTGGAACACTCGCCGCAGCTACAAGCACTGGTGTGTCGGCTGCGACTGGCGACATTAGCGGCCGGCGCCACCGGCGGCCGAGTGTCTACGCTGTACCAAGCGGCCGAACATGCTGCTTGCTGGTGAGTATATCTTCACACAGTGACGTAGTGAGGCGATGTCTGGAACACTCGCCGCAGCTACAAGCACTGGTGTGTCGGCTGCGACTGGCGACATTAGCGGCCGGCGCCACCGGCGGCCGAGTGTCTACGCTGTACCAAGCGGCCGAACATGCTGCTTGCTGGTGAGTATATCTTCACACAGTGACGTAGTGAGGCGATGTCTGGAACACTCGCCGCAGCTACAAGCACTGGTGTGTCGGCTGCGACTGGCGACATTAGCGGCCGGCGCCACCGGCGGCCGAGTGTCTACGCTGTACCAAGCGGCCGAACATGCTGCTTGCTGGTGAGTATATCTTCACACAGTGACGTAGTGAGGCGATGTCTGGAACACTCGCCGCAGCTACAAGCACTGGTGTGTCGGCTGCGACTGGCGACATTAGCGGCCGGCGCCACCGGCGGCCGAGTGTCTACGCTGTACCAAGCGGCCGAACATGCTGCTTGCTGGTGAGTATATCTTCACACAGTGACGTAGTGAGGCGATGTGGAACACTCGCCGCAGCTACAAGCACTGGTGTGTCGGCTGCGACTGGCGACATTAGCGGCCGGCGCCACCGGCGGCCGAGTGTCTACGCTGTACCAAGCGGCCGAACATGCTGCTTGCTGGTGAGTATATCTTCACACAGTGACGTAGTGAGGCGATGTCTGGAACACTCGCCGCAGCTACAAGCACTGGTGTGTCGGCTGCGACTGGCGACATTAGCGGCCGGCGCCACCGGCGGCCGAGTGTCTACGCTGTACCAAGCGGCCGAACATGCTGCTTGCTGGTGAGTATATCTTCACACAGTGACGTAGTGAGGCGATGTCTGGAACACTCGCCGCAGCTACAAGCACTGGTGTGTCGGCTGCGACTGGCGACATTAGCGGCCGGCGCCACCGGCGGCCGAGTGTCTACGCTGTACCAAGCGGCCGAACATGCTGCGAGCTGGTTAGTCATTTCTATAAACTTTTAAAGTAAATAACTCATCCTCCGAGCCTTTTTCCCAAACTATGTTGGGGTCGGCTTCCAGTCTAACCGGATTCAGCTGAGTACCAGTGCTTTACAAGAAGCGACTGCCTATCTGACCTCCTCAACCCAGTTACCTGGGCAACCCGATACCCCTTGGTTAGACTGGTGTCAGACTTACTGGCTTCTGACTACCCGTAACGACTGCCAAGGATGTTCAATGACAGCCGGGACCTACAGTTTAACGTGCCATCCGAAACACAGTCATTGGTGTCTAAGATATACTTAGAAAGTACATACAAACTTAGAAAAGTTGCATTGGTACTTGCCTGACCTGGAATCGAACCCGCGCCCTCATACTCGAGAGGTTGGTTCTTTGCCCACTAGGCCACCACGACTACTTTTTTAAAGTAAATAACTGAACACGAAAATTCGTTACTAATATTTTAAGTGCGAAACTAACTCTCTCTGCCTGTCGTGCGACGTCTGGCGCGACATTATAACGTCGAACAAATGAAAGGCAAACAGTCTTGAACCTGTGACAGGACATACCCCTACTCTTTATCCGGCTACAGGAATTAGCTAGCGAAACCGTGGGAAAAGCTTCAATTGTTATACATTTTCATCAAAATCTGTTCTCACAAAAGCATACAACCTTCCACGTTGCTAAAATTGGTGTCAATTTTCTTGAAACGAACTTGAAAGAACAACATTTTCTTCCATAGGTTGTCAGACCTGGTGTACGGGCCTCGCCTACAGCCGATGTGGTTGAATCTAGTCACGGGAGACTCGCGGGCCTCCAACAAACTCGCCGAGACTCTACTGTCCGATCTCTGCTCCGTATTAACTGTGGGAGACACCAAGACCACCAATTTGTAAGTATTTTATTTAAATACCTAGTTATTTTATTTAAGTACCTGGAATAATTGGTCCGAGTTGAAAAAAAAAACCGGTGGCATATGGCCCATTTATAAAGGAAACCCTGAGGGTACTTTTACTCGTGTGCCGTTTTACCCGTGTGGGAATTAGTCTTGAGGGGGCGTTGGAAGCTAGCTGTTAATGATATAAAAAGCTTCTAGATTCTTCTGCTTGCAGCGCCAAGATTAATGCACGTAACGCTCGTGATATTGCAGTTTTCAGTTTATTAAAGAATTTCTGGAATCGGTCCAGTAGTTACAGAGAAAAACCCATTACACCCGAAAATTAGCTGATTATAATGTAAACATCTACTTATCAAAATATGTTTTTTCAGATTTCAGTAACAATTCTAATTAGTGGTTACACTGGTAATGAGTTAATGAGTAAATCGAGTAAAAGTGATAAGCATTAATCGTCATGAATAAATTATCGTAAAAAAGAACTACCATTCAACTACATTATTGAATAGGTTGTTACTCCCACCGCAGCCATTTATTTCTAACTAGACATAACATATTTACGCTATAAAGTCTAATCCAAATATATTGTAGTATTCATAAGCCCACGCGAAATTCAAATGAATGAAATACTGAATAGAAATTCTGTTTACTTTCTCGAGCGTAAATCGTAACAATCGATTGAGAATAATAGACTAGAAGCTAGAGCAATACGAGTATAGTGTATTCAAAAAAATATTGCGTCGTGTATCGGCCATTGATAAGAACGCATAGTAACATCGGCTAATCAGTTAATTTCTCCTAGCAACAACGAATATGAATTTTCCTTTAGTCAGATTTAGGTACTACATAGTTACACATGTGATACCATAAAATAGTGATAAGGCCTCAGGATTTATGAAACTCTAAATAAGTAAACTTTTCTAAGTTTGTATGTATTTTTTGCGTATATCTTGGACATCAATGTCTGATTAAATGTGACGGAAAACATCTCGAGGAAACTTAGACTAAAAAGTTTGAAATCACCAACTCGCACTGAGCAAGCGTGGTGATTACACCACGCTTGCTCAATCCTATACTCAATCAATCATATACTCAATCCTTCTCCGTGTGATAGGAGGTCTTTGCCCAGCAGTGGGACGATAAAAAAGGCCGATCATGATAAAACAATTGAAGACGAGAATTCCATTTTTGGTGAGGTTTTTCCTTATGCAAATCGATTCTGTTCCTCGCTTTTGATGAATGACTTTGACCGAGTGACCATCAATCATCTTTTTCCTCTGGCTGTATCTACGTTTATGGCATTCGCTTTAGATACCTATTATAATGACCCTCAACTTTTCAAGCCTCTTATTAATGTTCGAATTTTTTTTCTGATCAAGTAAAACAATATTTATGAATACAATTTAATTTGAAATAAGCTTTAAAGGTTTTTTTTTTTAATTAATTACTATACATTGTTTTTACGTTGTGACGCCTATAATAAATTACTCTACCCGTTGAAACATACCAACACTTTCTACGTCCAAATAGCTGCCCAGTGGCTGTCTTCAACAATTATTTTTATCTTGATTTACTAGCTCGATCACATGATACAACTTACACAATAGTTTTCTACGACACGCGGAAATATGTTAGACAATGTAATTCAGGCCAGTACTAAATAATAAAAATAGACTCAACATCAATTGATTTAAAAGAAAAAAAATACCGTGAAGGCTGAATATCAAAATTGTATTAATGACATTATTAAACTGTTAGACCGTGAATCATCCCTATTGATACATGCCATCATCAAAATTATATCATAGTCGAGAATTAAAAGTAAATAAAAGAAAACGTTTGTTGCATATTACCTAATGAAATGATACACATTAGAGTACCTGTGATTGATAAAATAAATAAATACAATATTTAGCACATGCGAAATCAGTTCCCGTTAAATAAGTAATCAGATTAAACATACTCGAAAATTGTGCGATAGACTGTTAAGATGACTTCTACAAGGAAAAATTGTTATGTCGTAGAATTTGAATGCATTTTGAAAGTGTGAACATATCGTTCATAAATTGTAACTAACGCCACCCACTCGAAAATTCCTGGACTTTTCAAACCTGTATCGTAGTGACTTTTAATACGCAGGTGTATTTGGCAACCTACACACATTTTTTTAATAACCCACAATCCAGTAATGTTTTACGATTATCCAAGCAAATAGATCATCGCAATTTCATGCTGTATTTGTTTGCTCGCTCAATTGGCTCTAGTTCCTAAATTACTTCGGAAGTTATGACAGGCAATTGACGTAAAATGAAGTGTTCATTAGTGTGAAAATTATCTACTTCCTTCCAAGTATTGGTATAACCAAACTGCTTGTGGGCTTTGCTGGATATATCTGGTACTTATGGGGTCATAGACCCCATTGAGCAATTGAGATGGAGCAAAAAGTCTCTATAGTCTCAACTACCATGTATAAAAAGTATCATCATCATATCTTATAATGCGCGAAAAAAACTATACATACAAGATACTCTTGTGGTGTCAAAAGTTCCGCATCCACGAGCCAAACGCACTTCATCAGTTTCCTACAATAATGAAATTCCTGTGTTAATATTTTATTATTTCCTATAAAATTCACGTGATGTGTGGGCGCGAAAGAGATATATTTTACAGTCGTACGTGCGAGGTTATATGGCCGGTTCATCAGATAACTGGGCATAAACATTATCACATGATTTTCCTAAAGCTCCCTCACAATCCGTTATATAATGTTCAACAAACAATATACAGGTGTTTGTTCTGGTTATATATTGGTAGAAAGTGTTTGCACTTGTTATTTGCACAAGTTGTGCTTATGCCTTTAGCTCGGTATGAGGTCATATGTTTTTTGCGAGCTTCGCCTTACAGATGTTTTGATACGTATCAAAGATTACATCATTATAACCTCTTGTATAGCACGATGAAAATCGTTTTTTTGTATATTTTTCATAAGATTGATTGTGACGGGTCCATTCTAGATAATACAATAAGATAAATGAAGTGTAGGGCATCTGAGATATTCACCTTAACAGACACCCTAACAAATTGCCTATCTATGTATTCATCAGAAATGTCAATTTAATTCAGTAGTAATAGTGTTTTTATATAAGATGACAAACAAAAGAAGCAGTTAATTTTATGTTAATAAAACACTACATGTGATACTTAAAAAAAAACAGTCCTACCATTAGTCATATTATTTCATATCAAACCGTAAAACACCCACGCGACAATTATGTAAGTTCGATAATCAATCTCGACTCCAGACGTGACTATCGCAACGTTGGCTGTCTGGAACGCGTCCAATACCTCCGATTAACAAATTAAAAAACAAAAACTAAAACTCTATGCACACAAATTCGCGCGTTTTTTAACGTCAATTATCTGAAACAAAGTGTGAATGGAAACGCTGTCTTTTTCTCTTAGTGTTTAGTTTATTTTTTAAACTTGGGCGTATTATAGATGCTTAGTTATTTTCGTCGTAATGTTTACGTGTTCCTCACGTGATTGCTGGTGTTGTTTTTTTTTAATGGATTGACGTCGGCTTTACAAATTGCCGAACATTGTTGTGCAACGTTGGTCCGTGGAACAGTTGAAATATGTAGTTAGAAATATGTTGTCGGTAATTTAGACACGTTTTCTAACCGATCGAATTAATTAAATGTAAATTAGCTCCTTATCAGCTGTTTTTTTTAATTAGAAAAAATACTATGTATGAAACGCTGTTTAGTGCCTATCGATTTATGTAAACCTTTGCAAACTGAACCATATCATATTGATCCTGATTCTTCCATTCAATTTTGCAAAAAAATCGATATCCTTACGGATATTTGCATTCCAATATTGAAGGCTATTAAAATTAAATAAGTCTATATTCTCAATTAGTTGGCACATACTTATTATGCGTACCTATTAGGCTGCACGTTTAGCGAAATTAAACATAACGTTATGTTATGTTTAATTTCGCTAAACGTGCATCGTGATCTCTTAATGCTCCGACCGAATAGTGATTAGCATAGTCGTGAGTGCACGACGTTATAATGAAGGACTATCTCTCGTTACAGTTTCATCAGCACGCTACTGACGCACGTGCTGACGTACCACCTGGGCTGGGTGGCCACCGTGAGCCCGTACGACACTATAGACCACCAAGCGAGGCCAACTGACGCAGTATCTAGGCCCTACAACGCGCTCTGGGCGCAACTCAATGATCTCTGCGGCAGCATCGGGTTCCCTCCCCGCGCTGCCCGCACCATCATCAGCGGACAAACCAACACACAGTTCCTCAACAGACTCCTTGTTGTCCTCACGTACTTCTTGCGCTGCGGCGACGTCAGACGGAACGACTTCCAATTCCAAGACTGCAAGCTCACTGAAGAAAAAGTCGTAAGCGTATCCCCCGAAGTCACCGGCCTGAAGAGGACAGCCACACACGTAAACAAACTCGCGCAGTGCGAAGCGGACAGTTTAACAGTGCCGTCGGTGAATACTCTGAACAGTGATAGTAGTGTCAGTACGTTAGCGGCCAGCGAGGTCAGCATCAAGCGGTCGTCCACGCTCGCCAACTTAGGTCAAAAGCTCTCTAATAGCTCCGACTTCGTAGTAACAGACTGTAGTTCCACCAGCGACCTGCCGGTCACGAGCCAGCTCAAGCGGAACCCAACCGTGATGCTGTCGTTAAAGGCCTCTTCGGATTCTAGTCTTAATTCGTCACTTTCCGAGAATGAGGTGGAGGAGAAGAAAGTAGTATTTGTGTTAGGAGATAACGACAAACTTGTAGGCCTCAAGAACAAGTCAGTAGACGGGAAATCCGTGAAGAAGTCTTCCAAAGTCCACAATGAACCCGTAACGCTAGAAGTACCAGAGAAGTTGACTGAACCATGCAAGAAAGAAGGCTGTGTGCAGGACAAGCGGGCGGACAGTCCGTCGAAATGCTGCGGGCAAACGCTTCAACATTCCAAACCAATCAAACATTCCGGTTTTAAGTTCGAGTTCGATAAGTACCCTCAGATAGTCACTAATTATATGAAGAGCAAAAACTTAGAGATATTAGATAGACATTACATTGGGAAGCCGGGGAATTTGAAGTTGGATAACTTCCAGTTTGACCCGACGATCGTGCCGCCGATACAGGAGGAGAGATGTGAGACTTGTGTCAAGTGTCAGCTGCTGGAGTCGATGTTGCAGACGCCGACCAACGCTTCGGAGATGGAGTACATGAACGACATGCCGCGACAGATCGAGCCGCAGTTTGCTAAAGAGACTATTGTGGAGTCGTCGCCTGAGAGGGATGAGACGCCAAAGACTTTTGTGAGACAGCGGAAGGAGAATACGGTGGTTGTTAACTATGTGAAGTCGAAGGAGGAGAGTTGTGAGGCGAAGAGGAGCGAGAGGAGGGTTAATAAGGAGAAGGCGAGGGAGAAGTTAGTGGAAGTTCAGCAAGTGTTGGAGTTCCCGGTGTGCGGGCTGCGCGGGGCGGGGCAGGCGCCGCGTGCGGGGTTCGATGCCTCGCTGCTGGGAGGAGTCACCGATCATTATGTACCTGATTTAATTTTACAAGGTAAGGTTCTCTTTAATACAATTTTGCAGATCGAAATTCATTTGTCAGGCTAGGTAAAAGACATCTTAAGAAGAACTTAGAAAATGTGGATGAAGTTATAACAATCTTGTTGATTAACAACCGTTTTGCTTAGTCTAATAGTGAATTTTAAATATCTGTAATATTTCCCCAATTATTGTCGTGAAACCACAATGTTGCATCAGAAATTGCAGATTAATTGCATTTTCACTCACCTTAACGTATAATAATATAAACATTTTATTATCGTAATAGTGATTTATTAACTCAATATTACAGGAACAATATCCAAACCGGCTATGTGGGAGCCGCAGCTACGTCGCGACTTGGACCTGACTTCACACATCAACAAGACCACGGAGTCGCCCGGGCCCGTCGCCGTCGCTATCATAGGCGACATCAACACTTGGTAAATATTATACCAACTATTTTATACATACAACATTACTACAAGTATCACCTAGACCTAGAGTCTCCATCTCTGTATTTATACTACCGTTAAATTAAATGGAGTGACTTTTGACAACTAAATAATGAACTTTATACAAACTACATAGCTTAGTAGTCTATTTAGAACCGAGGCAAAAAATTCGCTCGTATGCCAGTTTCAGAAGATAATTTTACATAACTTAATTTCATTCGGCGGTGTAAATTGAGCCTGATGCTAATTTTAGCTATCGCCAGATTCCATACTGAAAATTTGGTTTCACATCCCCTGATACCAAAGGACAATAGGCGGTTCCGGTCCAAATGTCCACCACGAGCGAGACCTATATGGCTAGATAGCCCGTTAAATATAGAACATTTTTTGTATAGAAAAAAGTTATAGCAAAATCAAATAAAACATTTTATAGATTTTTTCTATTTATTTTTTTCAATTACTCTTCGTAATATTCGATTATTAGAGAGAAGACACCACCAGTTACATCGAACTTTCTTAGATCCAGGAACCGCTGAGTATATTCAAGCACTTCTGGCGCCTCAATTGGTTAGTGATTCGTTTATCCATCGGGCAAAAAATATGGGCTGTTTATATGCAAATATGTGTCTTACTAATCTTAATTTTAGATAAAGTGCGGAAATGGAATAAAATAATAATGAAAACATACAAAAACTGCCGAAACTTAACATACATTTTTGGCTATAACTTTTTTTTGGCATTGTTTCTTTTTTTACTTTCTTAGTAAAAGTTACTCTAAATTAAGTGGACTATTTAATTATATAGGTCTCGTTCGTGGTGGACATTTGTACCAAACTTCATACATTCTTGCCCAATCTCCTTTAACAGTCGGACGTATTTTATGTTGTCATCCTCCATGTTAAAATATAATGATTTTGGGTAGATAAGTAATTCTTTATACTTCTATTTTTCTCAGGGAAGTACGCGTAGTAGGCAGAGACTGCGGTTCGGGTGGCATGTCGTCACTGGTGGGCGCCATGTTGGATACATTACCTGCCATGTGGAAGGCCAGGGTGCCTGCGCAACAGGTACATTATTATACATATTAATTCCTGTTACAGCCCTTTTTATCGTCCCACTGCTGGGCACATGCCTCCTCTCATACGGAGAAGGATTGAGCATTAATACCATATTATATTAATTATTAAATATTATTAGTAAATAATTTATTTTAGCCCTCACAAAAATGTAGGAGAACTTTGCCCATCAGCAAAAGTGTTGAAGCACAGGCTATGACAAAATCTTAAGAGAGTTTCTTCATGTAATACCTTTTATTTTAACTTCAAATAGCGTTATCTAAAATAAAGACAAATGTTCGTAAATTACAAAACCAAAAACTCAATTTTCATTTCATTGAATAACACCATTAAAACGTTTCATTTCTTTCTTCCACAGTGCCTCTCATTCCTGGAAGGCAAACTGCGTGAATTCTGCGTGCTATCAAAAACGTTAGCCGACATGCTAATGTCTACAGACTTCTGCGATATCGCGACACTAACCAAATCTCTGAACATCGACGTGAATGACGTTCCTTTATTACTAGCCGTGGCCACTACCCATACGCCGCAAGTTGCTACCAGATACGGATTAAGCTATGGATAACGGTAAATGTAGCGTGGTTCATCCACGGTAAGGTTTGTCCGATTAAACACCCTATATTACGTAAAATATTGGCATACATTGCGACACTACCAATAAGGAAGTCGTGTAAAGGCAGTGTATGTAATGCCCTTTTGAAGGTATTTGAATCAAGCAACTGTTTTCTACGTAATCAGGGTACCACCGTAAGTCCAAACAAAGGACTTATGTGAACAAAGAAATATGGCATTGATATCCGAAGAAGTCAAGCCCGAGTTTTGTATTACATTTTTACCGCCAAGATTAATAGAGAAGTTATCCGCCTAAAAGTTAAAAGCTTGGATTTTTATTGTAAAATATCATGTGAGCGCTCGCGATTGGTTGTTAGAAATGGCCTTCGTAATAAGTTGACGTGAGATTTGACAGTAAAATTGCAGTTTCGCACGTTACTAAGCCTTTATGGCTACGTAGAAAATTAAAACTTAAATTAATCACAACTTTTTCTACTCTAAATGTTAGGTCTCTTCACCTTGCTAAGGTTATACCTTTCGGTAGCTTAATTTTCTTCTGCGTAATAATTTATACTTATAATATTACACCGTATAGATGCGCATCCTATTTCGTCACTACAATAAATTCAAAATGGCGTTACAAATAAATTCAGAAACAAAGTTCGACACTACATATCGACCTTTGGTTGGCATTCCATTGACGCGTTACGTAGTTCAGTAGTAAATGTATGGGATGCCATCGTCGCGTCCAATGTCTGTCAAAGACATGTGTAAGTCTTCATGACGTCATTCTATCAATGGAATGTCACTATACTATGTCGAATGTCGTGACACGTTTTGCCTCTTCCTGTTACGTCACACTTTTGAAATAATTTATTCGTAATTAGCGTCAAAATGAGACGGAATTAAAAATTTGATCCTAAAGATGCAAGTCTATACTTTGATCATGCAAAATCTTGATCAGTATATTGTCGTAATTCCTTAAGGTATGATTGACATTCACATATTTAAGATCCGATATAGTTAAAAAGGATCTAAAATGTAGCTAAAGATTCCCTTCGCTTCTAGTAGCTATGCTACAATAATTCTTACAATTGTTATAAATGTCTATCATATAATGGTATAGCTTTATGGGAATGCAAGGAATTGTCGCAAAGCGGAATTTTAGCGACCCGCGCAGTATTGGCTTAAATAAATGTATGTGTAGCGATCATTCATAATACACGTAAAAGTATTTACTTGATTGTATATAGGTATAATTTTAGAAGATATCGTTAAAATGCATAATGATCATTAATATTATTAAATTATTGAAAACTTGCCATAATGTTACAACAGTATAACGTAAAGGAATACACTTACAAGTTTAACTTTAGAATACAAATTCTTGCAGGAGCTTTGCGCGGGAATCTGTGATTTATTTATTTTTATATCGTATAATTTATATTTTTATATCTTGCGGACAGAGTCCACTATTCCTGTAATGTGGGCGTCGCCCGCTCGATGCCAGCGTCAATATTGCATGAGTAGTAGACTTTGCCCGCCACATGTACAGTATCTATTTTAATTGTGATAAATCGTAAAATATTATCGGAATGGTTATTGTGATTTGAAATCAGTTCAGGTTTTTAAAAGGCCTACATATAATTGTGATAGTCAATTGAATTTTGTAAATTTATTTATACATTGAAAGCTCAAAAGCTGTCAAGATATTTTACCTATATATTTTGTTTATATGCTGCGTTGTCGATGCACAATATTCAGTAATCGCGTAGAAGTAGGAACTTAGCAGCAATCGGCATCCAGGCAGTTTGGAGCAGCTAAATTAAAATATCTTTACTGCCACTGTATTCAACTTGTTAAATTTAGAAATTGTACGGAGCTATGTGTAAAGTTAGTTAATGTTCTGCTACTGTGAAGTTGTCGGTACAAAGGGACTTCGATAAACTGAACAAATAATAATCAAGACTAAATATGTAAACTTATTCTAATAGCTTTGATTCTGCAGTGCACCGTTTAGATATTGAACAATTTGAAAGTTGTGTACCACAAAATAGAGAGACAGAAACAACGACAAATAATGACTAATTAAAAAAACATGGCTAATGTTTATTCTCCCATTTGTATAAAAGTCGGTGCACTATAGAATATACACATTCTTCACAAAATATAATACTCATCGATTTTACTATCTACCGAATTTGCCATACACGAAATTTTCTATGCGTTAACATTCCATTGCGTGCTTTTTATAGTAGTTCGTACTTTCGTAGAAATAGCGTGATGGAGTAGTTGCAGTTTCGTGCTTGGCGAATTTTTGAACTAAAGGCCGTCACACACGAAGCAATGTAATCAACGAAGATAATATAATTATTATTACTAGCTTGTACTACAAATTGTCTTAAGTACATTAGAAAATTGTATAATATTTTGAGTATTTTCTTCATACTTTCTTTCGTGTGTAAACGTCTTTATCATTACAAATGTATCTTTCAATTTCGTCTTTTAAATCTTGTACTAGTGTTCGTTATAAAATAGGGGACACGAAAAGCTTGCTTGTAACGTATAACGTTGTTCCTTTTTAATCAATGTTTTGTTTCATTAATTTTGGTTCCTCATACGTTCTACGTCTAAAATCATTAACTCTATAACCTAAAATAGGTTATATTCTATAACCTAAAAAGTTCAAAATCTCTCGTCGACTGGTAAAAGTGCACAAACCGTTTATTCGTCAAAATAACTTTGAAAAGAAAAGAAATATATGAATCTGTGCAATACCTGTATTAACACATTAAAGTTTCATACATATCTGTCATACCTACTGTACCTACAATTACCTGAGAAAGTCTCAGTACCTAAGTACCTTGTCTGTTTTCGTGAGGGTGATATGTATAGTTATTTTATAAGTTCTCATTTTTTAAATAATGAGTAATACTTTTTTATACTTTAATCTGATAATAAATTATTTTTTTCATATTGAACATTTGTTTCTTTTTCTTTCTATGCCTCCTTTACACAAACTTAAGACTCTAAATTATTATCAATGTTATATACCAGTAGATTAAAATTTGGATTTTTGAGGTTCAGACTGGAATCTGTTGCCAATTACCATAAAATTAGGTGACCATAACCAACTCACTGCATTTCTTAAATATAATATTGGTCCTCTTCCTTTATACGCAGTAAATTAATCTCAGCCAAATTTCAAACTACAGGGATAAGTAGTGGAATTGCTCCGGTATCGCCGACTCATTGCCTAAACTTGCTTACATTGGCCCAAACTTGTCTTACTAAGTTCCTATGTAAAAACTTCTGTATATAATTACGAAAGGCCTGTTTGAAAGACGCTTACGTTTCTCCCTAGAAGATTAACGAGTACCATAACTTTTATAATAAGTCGGTTTCGTTTTACGACGAAAATGTGAAATTCGTTCGGATTGCCTCGCAGCCTGTTTGTGGCGGACGTTTTAATTTCTTTTTTATTATAACATGTTTTTGTTTTCTGAAGAGGAAGATGGATTTGTTTTTAATGTTAAATATTTGGGACGAATGCTGTTCCTGAGTTATTATTTTTTTACCAAGCGCGACGATTTAATGACCGGAAAAAATGATTGAATGCTGAGGGATTCTTTTTCTATTTTGTTTTTGCTGTGAGTAGGTACCTACTACTAGTGCACGGTTTTACGATACGGTAGTTGAACGGGATTTACGGTCTCAATAAAACCTCGTCTACGATCCTCGACGCTGCCGTGACAAGTGAATGGTCAAGTCCATTAGATAATCCTATTATAATAAAGCCCTTATCTCCAAAATGTCATACTACTTATCCTATAACCCGATTATGTATGATGTATATTCTAAGAGAACTGACCTTTTCTTTCTATTTCGCAAAGGTCAAACAGATTTAGCTGGCTCTTCTAACCTATTTAATCTTTTTAGCTGTCCGTGATAAGGTCCAAACAACATGACCCATTGTAATTGGGAATATGTTTGCAAAACAATATCGTTAATGAGAGACGGCCTTACAATAGAGTATTATGTGCTCAAAATAATATGTTCATTTGTCTAATGCAATCTTGAAGATTTTATCATACTCGTCTCAATGTTTTGTCTCGCATTAAGCTATATTCGTCTGCGCTGTCATCAAGGCTTTTAGTTTCTTTGCCCTCTTCAACTGGCGCTGACATATTTTTTGCAAGCATTTATTTCGCCTGCTACGTTAAAATACACAATAAGTACTAACATATCCGCTAAGTTTATGTAGGTAAGCTATACTAAAGGAAAATTAAAAACAATATACAACCCTCCCGTGTGCCATGCGCACATATTTTCCTTAATTTAATCACACTACACACGATAAATTTGCATTATAATTCCGCTATGCTCACGGCCTCCGTAAAGCTAATAAGTGGAGCGTAGGCTATTTTTGTAATTAGCCTCGCGCTCCGACCGGCCCCATTAGTGGGATTACCTTCGCACAAAGCTAATATTTTATGAAAGGATCACTTCACTCCGTTACGACTGCGACTCATATCTACGTCACGGATTGCACTTTAATATTGATAATGGCTCCCTTTTGTGGGAATTGGAGGTAGTCACTTTATGATCTCACGGAGGAAAGATTTTTAAAGGTCGTGAATGCTACGACGGCTACGAAGTGGCTACGCCGTAGCATAATTGTGATGAAACTGACTTGTGACAATTCTGAGTTTCCTTTTTAAGGTATTACATTTTAGAATGTCTACGTCGAAAAGTTTTAAAGAAGTCATTGTTATTGTCATATAAGTATTAATAAAAATTGTAGTTTCCTATTTTGTTTACGTCCTACCTGTCCACGTAACCAGGTCCTTGAAACAAGCAGTAAAATATTCCATTACAGTAATTTAAAATTTTTATAGCTCCTTGGAGCTTTCTAGCTAACTGACAGGAACACTATGGCGGCAAATTTACGAGGTTTTTATAGCCTCGCTTACATCCCGCTGAGGTAATCTCATGTGATTATGTAGAAATATAGCTCCCGATGTAAGTAATGTTTTACGTGTCTTTACATTATATGGCTCGTTAGGCGACTTGTTGAACGGTCGTAAATGGAATAATTTGTAAAATACGAAAGTTGTAATCTACACTTGCGGCCAATCCAATCGCACTCAAAATGAGTTAAGTTACCTGCCGAAAAAATTACGCAACCTACCTAATGACCTGACAAAACAATAGTCTTGAACTCAAACTTAAAGAAAAACAAATGACCGTGTCTCAATCTTAAAACAAAAGCTATCACAAAAAGAATTGGCAACAAACGTTCCCATGTATGCGTATTACATATTTACTCGCGTGCTTTCCGCGAAGCAATCCAATTAGTGAAGTACCTCGGTAACTTTTTCGGCACTCAAGCCTCGGTTCAGAACCGCCAGCATACTTGCCGGTACGAAATAATCCCGTATTCTCGTATTGTTATGTAATACTAGCTGGTGCCCGCGACTTCGTCTGCGCAGGTTTAGTATTTCGAACAATATGTTTACAAATTGTAGCCTATGTGTTATTCTGATGTATAAGCTATATTATTGTAAAGTTTCATTAAAATCCATTCAGTAGTTTTTGCGTGAAAGACATCCATACATCCATACATACAAACTTTCGCGTTTATAATATTAGTAGGATGTAATATTCTTTGCGTTTAACCCGTGTCTCGCTTCGTAACTTGGTATTTAATAATTCTGAAGCGACAAGTCTGTTTGTGAAAGAATTGTTTGAATATAAAATGTGGAAGACAGGAACGCTATAAAAATGTTGGTTTAAACAAACAAAAAACACATTTTATTTATGTGTTCATAATTTTTGTACACACTGTAAACAATAATTTGAAATAGCATTTTACTATTGAGTACAAAGGTACTGCTATTTCTAAAGAATTTTTGACAGACCTGCGAATGATGTGTGAAAGAAAAACGAAGACACCAGTGAGCCTTTGTATTCGTAGAAGGTAAACAATGCCTACTTCAAAGTATCGAATGTTACCAAAATTTGTATGTAGGTAACTTACACAATAACAAATGACTTCCCACATAAAATGCAACAATCCCGTGACCTAAATAATGTATGTTGTACGAACAAGCCAGGAGCCTAATCGAAGTTTAATTTACGTGGAGTAACGAGGGACATCCATTATGCCAACGTTTGGTGCGTGACATCTAGCGAAACCGCGTTCGGCACTGACCAAATAACTGTATTGTTTTTGTCCACCTGTGGGTCTGTTGCAGTAGCTAGTTAGTGGAAGTTAGTGATTAACTTTCTGAATACATCGAAAAGCTAATTATGATAATCATCCCCCGCACCTTTTCCCAACTGTGTTGGGGTCGGTTTCCCAATATAGTTAAAACAACATGGTAATATGTTAAGACAACATGGTAAATTGTCATTTTTAACAATAAGAAATTGTGACCAGCGAGGTATAATTTTGGTAACACCGTAGTGTCTACTAATTCCGTAAGTATTACGACTATACGTACGGTTACATAATTTTACTCCAATTTTAAAATGCATTCCTGCAAGTTTCAACTTAAGGCTGCTCTCTACTGGAGATTTACCTCAGTTACTGAAAAAAAAACATTTTTCTTGATCTCTGTCTGTTCAGCTTCTTCAAACCCACAGCATTGATTTTGAAGTACCTATCTCATTAAATCAGTGTATTTATCGACTGCTTCAACTGGCAGTTAACCTAAATATTTCCCAGTAATGCTCTGCGCTGTACTCGAGCTAATTGGGAACTTAATTAGTGTACCTCTCTGATTGACACGACGGTAACGGCAGGCTTAGCTCTGAGAGATCCCGCTGTATGTAACGTTAAGGAATTAAGTGTGATTTAGGTGTATGACTTAAGTATGTTTAGGAAGGCATCATCTAGAACAAGGGGCTTCTTTAAATGAGTGTGTAGGTAACGCATTTCTTTAAAAGGGTGGTGTGGAAAACTCAGAATGATGCAAAAACAATTTCATTTTTAAATGTAGAAAATAGATATTTCAGCACTGCTGTACGCACTGAAATATCATATAGGTACTATTTTCTTAACATAAGAAGCATGTAGCAGACCTCCAAAAATAAATATAGGCAATACGCAAGTTTTCTACAAACGAATCCATAAGTCAACAAGATACCTACCTACTACTAGGTATGATGCACCATTCGCATCGTACTCGGTGACTTACATCCGAGACATCGATCTCAATTAGAAGATCGATTAGATATCTAGCGGCGAGATGTGTGCTGTAATGCATTTATCTTGTACCAGTCATTACCGACGATCTCTTGACAATTTGCTGAGGGATTAGACTAGAATGTTCGACGAACGGGGTATCTATTTAGTTGGTAGGAAGTACATAAAATTTTACAGAGTTTTCGGTCAGTTCTTACCTACTACCAGATTTGGGAAATTCGAAATTTTATAATCGAGCCAGTCTGTGTCAAAATTTTATTGATGTACTTATTGAGGTATATCTATCCATGTACCGAAACGGCCTTATTACGTCACCTAATGTTGCCCTATAAAAGGTAACAGATGTATGGAGGTGCCATTTTTGAGTCAGGTACCTTATTTAATAAAATTCAATAGACAAAATAACTCATACACATTCCCTTATTTAACGCACTACAAAGTTGATTGAAAATAGTTTTTATATTTTTCAAAAGTCCATCGGTATTAAAACATCTAATCGGTCGGAACGCGACATTGCGGGCGCACTGTAATCCGATTTTATGTGACAGGCTTGCGTTATCGATATTGCAACAAAGAGGATTACTTCAGTATTACGTACTGTTGCAGTTCTTGTAACTATGGCTATTTCATCTAAAGACTGATACAGAAAAAAAAAGGATGGATAAAAATTGCTTGGTGGTAGAATTACACCAAGAATGCCATATTCATAGGTCATACTTGTATTTGAAAGTAAATTATGTAAAGGTAAATACATACATACTTTATCTGCCGCTGTTGACAAAATATGTAAAAATATGTAGCTAATAACTTTAAAACTACTTAGGGGAATTGAGTGATTTTACAATGACATGAACAACGATCTTAGATACCCATCTAAAATCGTTGTAAAATCACTTGAGAACTTATAAAAAATTTCCAACTTAAAACACCCTTCTTTTTCCGTCGGTGGTTAAAAATATTCTGTATAGAGTAGCTACCTATTTAGCATTTGCCTGGTGCGCACCGCTGGCAGTCTCAGGAGTATCGTGTGGCCAAGATTAGGTTATATCCATTGTCTTGATTGATCTTTGCTAGTCCCTGAAGGCTTCATATTACTCGACATTTTGTCATGTTAATCTATGTTGGTTTAACTGTCACGTTTCAAGCTGAGATTTATATAAAAGCTAGTAATGATATTTGATTTAACAGCTAATGCCTAGAGCTCTCTATAGGATCAATTTTGATTCATTTGTGCTTTCTAGTTAGTTAAAACTTTCTCAGCCATAAAAATGCTTTCAGCAAAAGCTAGGATCATCCATCAATAGTTCCAATAAATAAAATCAAACAAAATTTCCCCGCTTCCACGCCAAAGTTTTGTAAACGGCAGAAAGAAAGTACTCCTCTCTAAAAACGGGGCTAAATAAAAAAGGGAAGAAAATAAAAAAGCGTCTACTTTCAATGACACGGTAAAATATGAAAAGTTTTCGAAGTTTGAGTGAAGCGGAGTTTGGTTTACGGGAGCGCCTTTATATTCATGAAGAAAGTGTGTGTTATAGCATAATACAGTTAATGTGTAGTGGTATTATAAAGGGGTTTCTTTATAGGTACTTATGTTTTATAACGATAGAATATACCTCATATAAAGTATAGCGGATCGAACATAAAGAAGTAAACAATATTATGCATAAAAGGGGATAGGGCGGTACATAGCTATTTATTTATTTATTTATTTATTTATTTATTTATTTAATAAGTACAGTGACAGACTACAGGTTAAGACAATCAATACAATATTACAAGCTATCTTATAACATATTTGAATTTACGTATTCATACCTTTTGCCCACAATATGTATAATAATGTTGCCAGTATACCTACATAAAAGACGTGTTGGTTATTATAATACAAAACTATTAATATATTGGAGTTTCGTTCCACCTCACTTTATCTTTAAAAGTCAAAATGCAATAAATCTCA
This sequence comes from Helicoverpa armigera, assembly GCF_030705265.1. Classification (NCBI taxonomy): domain Eukaryota; kingdom Metazoa; phylum Arthropoda; class Insecta; order Lepidoptera; family Noctuidae; genus Helicoverpa; species Helicoverpa armigera. The sequence goes on along the minus strand of NC_087123.1, from coordinate 9,484,465 downwards.
ATAGACAAGGGACAAGAGAAAGTTAAGCAAGGAGAGCAAACTCGCTGGCCTTTATAAATGCTTAAAGTATTACAATAAAACGTCTGTGTGGAAGGTTATTTATATTGCACTTGGTGCACGGAATAAATTACCTGGTTCTTGCTGCAGCGACACAGTTCAACTGAGCTAAAGTAGCTCTAATTATGTGCGAAAAAAACTATTACAATCTTTAAAGTCAAAGTCAAATCATTTATGTCCTTTAGGCCTTTATAGGCACTTATGAACGTCAAATATAAATAAGTTTGATTCTAGTTTAGGAGCTCACCAGTCATGTTTAAGAAAGTGGATTGATAGAAAGATCAAGTTAGTCGCGTTTATTTTACAGATACGTTGTTGTTTTCGGTTTAGCTTCGGGGAAATTGAGAGACGTGCATATGTGTGTACAAGGGTGGGTGAGTGCGTCTTCCAATATCCGGATTGCACCGAGTAATACAGGCATAGAGATCCTATTAAGACTACACCAGACAGGAATTTAATATCGAACTTAAAAAAATCATGCTTTATTATACTGTACCTATATAATTTTAATTTTCTCTGATGCTCCAGAATTTTGTAATCAGATTTCTTAAAACATCTAACTGTAAGCTGCGGAACTTTCTTCCCATAATATCAGGGATCGCACTAAGCTGCTTAGTCATACTATAAAACGTCTTCCCTGGTACCGCTAAATGACGTTCTTATTATTCAAGGGATCAGTCAGTCGAGGCACGTCTCTCGACTAGTTAGGACGTCCCACGACACCGCCAGGAGTTTGTAGCGGTTTAAAAATGGAACGGTTAAATGCTTTTTTAACTTTAACGCAGCTTACTAGCACGGTTTATGTAAATAGTAGGAAAGCTCTGCAATCACGACGTGCGGGAAATTTTAAATGGGATAAAAGCGTAGCCAAGTTGAAATGTATTTTATTTTGTAGGCTGTGGCTAAATTGAGCAACAAAGAGTATATTTTTATATCCGATTAAAGCTTTGCATCCCTTGGGCCGCTTTTTGGCAGTGGAAATAATAAACCACCACTGAAACAACTTTACGATAAAATCGGAAGTCATTTTCGAAAGAATATTTCTATACATAATTGCACCGTCGTACACCAAGTAAGCAAGCACAAATAACTCAAGCATTTCATACCACACCTATACATAAATACTTAAACCTCCATTCCTTGAAATGCGCCTTTTTTCTTGAAAATTCAACGTCGAAATGAAAAAGTCGTAGTGTGAAAAGAATTCATTGGAGGGTCGGTCTCATTTCGCACGGCTTTCCCGACTTTCGAGCGCACAAAAGCGGTTGCAACAGGTTGCGAAGTAAAGATTTTCTTTAAGCATGTACTTTAATGTTTCGGGGAAAGTGTGTCGGATGATATATTTGGCTGTTGCTGCTGTATATTGCTTGTTTTCGTTGGTTATTATTCTTGTTCCACTTCTTGGGTGTTTGAATATTTTTGGCAGTCTTTATGCGTATAAACCCGAAAACGAGTCTGACTACCAGTCTAGCTGAAGGGATTTCGACTGGTTGTCAGACCTTCTGGCCAGAATGGTTGCTCAGGTAACTGGGTTGAGGAGTTCAGATAGGTAGTCGTTCCTTGTAAAACACTGGTAATCAGCTGCATCTGTTGAGACTGATAGTCGACAGAACATAGTTTTGAAAAAGGCTAGCTAGATTTATGGTGACTGATTTAGTTGACAATTCTAATTTGTGGGGTTGTAATAAACGACATAGAAAACAGTATAGGAACAACGAAGCATCTACCTTTAACTTAACTACATACTTAGCTACCCAAAATAGTGCAGTTAAAAATACATCACTCCCCTACGAGTACCTACTAAAAAATAACTTAAAGAAATATAAATAGGTCAAGATCCTTTTATGAGGAGAGTATTGTGATGTCACAAAGAAATGCTCCAAGGGATGCGAGGGAGCCCGAGGGTGGTGCTGCGGTGTCCTCAGCCCTTATGGAGAGGGTAGCTTTGTGATTATATAGGTACCTACTCCTACATATTGAGTATATAGGTAGCTGTGATACTGATTGAAATAAAATGTAGGGAAGACCACAGCCAGCTGCCATCTTGAGAAGCCCAACGCTGGAGAGACAGGCAAGTGTGCTTTTACTGATTGCCTATATTGCTCGTTCAGCTTTTAGCGTTAACCAACCTCTAACCAACCAAATATACAACCCACTTAAAACAAAAAACAATTCGTGTATTTCCAAACCAAACTATTAGAATGCTCGTACTTCACATTATGTCTACCCACTTTACCTTAACTTTTATATTTCTAATAAGCTTCTTTCTTGATCAGTTTAATACGTAAGCGGTTTTCATCGAAGATAATATTAGAACAATAATATCGAAGAGTTTCTATCTAGGTCTTCCTAAGCAATATCCTGTGCCCACGTCTTAGCGGGAAATAATTATATTAGAAACAACGGAAGCCCCTCATTAATCTTCGGAGTTATTAAGAAAATAATTATCTAGTCTTGTAGATAATAATAGATTTATTGTTTTAGTATGTTTATTCGAATTGCTTATAGATTAATTCTGATGAAGGCAACTACTTGTTGGTATTACCGTATCATTATTCTTTTGCCCTTATCCCAATGTTATTTAGATATTTGGCATAGGATATTTACCTCCCTTCTAAAACTGTGATTAGGAGGGCACAGCAGTTTCCCAGTCAAGACTCAAGAAAAGACGGCAGGACCGTACTACAATTATACCTCTTGAAGCCATTATAATAAAACATTTGCAATCATATTAAGTTCACAATTGACTGACGGTGGTTGTAGACTGTAGGTACATTTACCATTTATTCACTATTATTTTATTATCTAAACCTTTATTTTATACACAAATATACCAACACGTATAACTGTACCTTTGCAGCAAGTAAGTGATGAGTCCACCAGTCCACCCCTTATCTCGGTCACACAAGTACCTCACCGGCTGAGTTGGCTAATTTAATTAATTAAAATTCCCTGAGGCAACACTCAAGCCCGCGAAACTTAACCGGCCCAGAGTGCCCTAACTTTGACTTATAATGTTCGCACTTAAAAATTTAAGGTATGAAAGGGAATGGAGCGTAATTTTTATTTTTACGGACTCTTTATTATTCATTTTGGTAAGAATTTGAAGTATATTTATGGTTATAACTGCTATAATCACTGAAATGTCGGTACTCAAACGCATAGGGCCAGCTTTCAGGCGTCCAAACATCGTTTAAAATGCAGTCTGGGTAACACATAACAACAAAAACCTTTACAATCTATTTTCCGTAAAACAATTTAAAGGTCACCTAAGGAAATGCCAAGGTTTTTCAAGACCCCTCGCTTTATAAAAGAAAGGCTTTAATTTGAATCCAATTAACTGAAAATACTGGGGGCTACAATTATGTCAAAAAATAAGACAATTTTCCTCAAGTAAAGGGCAATAACTCTTTTCAAGGAAACTACGAGCTGTGGTAAAAAATTCATTGAAGAACTTTTTTGATTACTTGACTGAGCGGGACACTGAAGCTTGATATCTGTTGGGAAAGAAATAGCTCGACACACTGATTAGTAAATTATCATAAAGTTATAGCTATCCATTTCGAATTCTATCTGCACAAATGCTTCATCAATAAGAAGAAAATAAAAAATGTGTAGGTGTGGCTAAAATGATACACCCAGAAACGGCAAAACTAATTTATAGTACTTCAATTATTAACCAATAAATTATACATATTTTTTAAACACCTGTGCAGTCTATGGTATCAGTCTTCAACAATAAGAAGATCAATTAAAGAGTGTGAATTTCTAAGAAATATCTTAGCTATAAAGGCGATCTGTGTAAGAGGAAGTATCAAGCACTAACGAGTAGAGCTCTGTTTTCTAGCTTGTTATCAAGTAACCTAAGAGGGTCGGTGCTCGACAATATGAAACTAAGCCATCGTCTATTGCTACACTAATTATGAAGATCAGTGTTGATGTAACTTATTAATATTATGATATTAAATTGTTAGATATTTTTCTTTAAGAATTTTAATTATTGAATGTTGTTGTTAGCTAACATGTTAACATGAACATGGCAACTGAGTTTGTAGGCTTAATATTGTACGCTGCTTATTTATACCGAACCGGTAACGAATCAATATCTGGAGATTTACTTATTACTATAGGCCTTATCTTAAGTTGTATCTATCATAATACCTAGGTAAACGAAAATCGTGAAAATATAGTACCTATTCACACAAAAAAAAAAAACATATCCTTAATCCATCTAGGTATGAAAACGTTTACAAGCGCCGCCTAAAATAACATTCCATCTCAATATCAGAAACAGTTTCGTGACAAAATATGTGCTATAATATTCGGGTGGTTTGTCTCGCACCTGAGGGCACTTCAGATAACAAAGAGTTATTCTTCAGCCGACGTAGGCGCGTCCCGGGGGCGTCCCTAACTTGAGAGCTTGTGGCGCGCTTCATAAAATGAAGGTGACTCCCAGTTTTACGGCCATATGCCTGAGTGATTAAAGTAAGGCTTTGTTTTATGATGTAATTTTAGACTAAGATGTGATTTGAAAACATGTTGGGTTCCTAATTTTTTACACATTCATCATTCTACCTGTGAAATCAGACGAAAGGTTTGGTCATGTATCATCGTGCATTTCGGTGACAGATCTTGCATTTGTTTTATGGTTAGGTACCTATATCTATTTATTTATCGTAACATAACGTACTTTACACTACAAGAAATATGGTGTGAGTGTTTTGTCTATATGGTTTTGTGGAAATGGCTCTCGAAAGACCAAAGGATTGCTACAAAACACCCTTGGGCTTATGAAGCCCCATTTCCGCCAAAACTGTCAAAAATCTTTATTCAAACTCCTAATAATTTCACTAATAAATACTAGAACTATAGCTCACTACATAGCTACAGGATGTATTTTTCAAGCAAATTCTACGCACCAATCACAAGGGCGTACAGTCTTTGTTATTGTAATGACAACACATAATCCCTTTGTGAGGCTGTTAGTGACAGCGCAGACGCCCCTGTATTTATAATTGTGGGGATTTATTGCTGGGACACGTGCCCCAGTAAATGTAATTTATGTTTTATTATTGTGGATGGTGTATGGAGTTAGTGGAAGTGTTAGTGTTTTCATGAAAAATTAGAGCTAAGTAGGTTTCCAATTGAAATATTGAGGCGCTCATAACAAGTTTCTGAAAATGATAGTTTCGGAAACATGCGCAAAAATCAAGACTCATGCGTGTTGATACCCATTTATTTTCAATATCCACCTAGGTACAGGATAGTTTTGCCCCAAAACTCGTCTATTTCTACTTACAGGTATGTATAAAGAACTGTATCAATAAAAAAAACTTTGCATTCAAATACACAGTTTCTTCAAGGTAAAACGAAAGTCTACGTGACACGATTCCATATGGGTGCAGAAAAAGAGGCACAGTATTTCGAATTGGCAGCTAACTTTCAAAGGCGGATGCGAATGACAGGTCACACGCGAAATGTTTCCAAATACTTCCCAGGTCTTGGTATTTCTGCTCGTAGTGTAAATTTTTTATCACGTGTTGGCCAAACAGTTTTTGTTTTCCTTCTAGTGTAAGACTGTTTCAAAATTCATTTTTTCGATAGTTTGTTACAAGAGCGTAAAGTAGTTCGGTAAGTTTTTGTTAGTAAGTTAGGAGGAAAAGTTCAGTGTGGCGTAAAGTTGCTGTTTTTATTAATAAGTAAACCTATAATGACTTGTTTAGTTTGTGATTGCGTATCAATGAGCAGTTTCGTTTCAATTTGTGATAGGTTTTTGTTTCAGCATATTTAGGGTTCCAACCCAGAGGGTAAAACGGGACCCTATTGTTTTCGCTCCTCTGTCCTTCCGTCTGTCCGTCCGTCTGTCACCAGGCTTTATCTCATGAACCGTGATAGTTAGAGAGTTGAAGTCAGAGATGATTTAATTCTATTGTCGCTATAACAACAAATACTGAAAACTAGAATAAAATAAATATTTTGGGGGGCTCCCATACAACAAAGTAACTAAAATAATGGTACCCTTCGTGCGCGATTCCGACTCGCGCTTGGCCTGTTTTTATACTCTACTGTACAAACAAACAAAAGATTTAACCGAAACGAAACATGACAACAATCAGTTCGTAGTGATTTTATCTAAGAACACAGTAGGCGTGTGTTTTATCAACGAGTCTGTCTCGTTTGATGACGTCATCCTACTCGAACTTATCACTGAATTGTTTCTGTACTTTCTTCGAGATTTCCCTTCAAAGATAACAATCTAAGATGATTAAAGGCCCAACTTACGGTACATTTGTTGATGGTTTAGCGCTGTTCTTTGTTATGTATAGAAATGGCTACGAAGGTTAAGCTTGAGTTAATCCGCGAATAAAGATGTTTTGTTAGTTCACTTTCTAAACGAAGTTAATTAATGTGTAGCTAGGCTATATTGGGAAAGCAACACGTTCCGTTTTAGAAACATTTGGGCGCGAACATCTATTTCCATCGTCAAAGGTTTTCCCCGAACTCCTGAGCCGTGCAAATAATTACCGCAAATTTTCCGACTTATGTATTCATAAAATTAAATACGTACATACATCCAATATTTTGCGAAGACGTTGAAATTACCGAAACGTATTTAATCCGTTGGAAAATTCACAAAAGACATTAAGCCAAGCGTGAATCTGTTTGCACGATTACCATTTGATGCGAATGTCACGTGAAATATGGAACTCGTCCTCGTTTTAGTAATTTTAGAGGCAGACGGTGAAAATATAGCAAATTATAAATTACGACGTGACAGTAAGTTTACATAAGAACTTGTGAAAACATACCTCCTAGCTACAATGTTTACCTTAATAAATGTTGTAAGGGATTAGGAAAAGGTGTGATCGTGGGTTTTGGATGAAGGAGCTACCTACAGCTAGCTTAAAATTATATGGGACATGGATTAAATTACTACCTATACATATAGGTTTACATTTTCGCATTTTAGCAAACATTTATCTTTAATTAACTAATAAAAATACCGTCTTTATCCAGATAGCCGTAGATCTCTCGAAGGTAGGTGTATCGTTAAGTACAGGCTGTCAGTGCCACAAAGTAGTGGGACGTTAACGGTTTATCGACGTGATGGCCGTGTCATAGTTATTAGGTAGAAGACTATCTTGAAAGTATCCTGCATGTAGGGCTATAAATTGTAAATGGGTGTTTTGATTTACATTATATAAAATCATAAGTAAATGTAATGAGATGTTAATACTTAAGCTTTTTAAGTAAAATTGAAATAAAGTATTTCGTAAAACCTACCTTTATGGTAGCAAAAATCTCAAGCTGTCATTTTAACATTTTTAGAAGTAAGTAGGCTGTATCTGTTACGGGTAGCCAGAAAGCCAGCAAAGGCTATGTAGATGATATTAGCAATTTCAATACCTAAATCTTGAGCAAAACCGTTACATACTCAATGAAAAACATTTTAACACAGCAACACTTATTGTGAAATGAAAAGGTTACACAACAGATGTTTAATTAATCAGTAGCTTCTCGTCTTATTCATTAATTACGAAACAAACGTTGTTCTAATCAATCAGTCTAGGTTGTCAGATCTTCCTAGATAAAGCTACAGTAAAACAATACCAAGGCCAGCACAGTTGTAATTAATGAATAATATATAATCTCTTCGTCTTATCTTCTATTAATAATCTTACATTGGAAATTAAGTTTTACCTTGAATAATTTAGTGCAAGATCCGAGATAAACCGAGCAAAATCGTATGCAAAAGAGTTGCAAATTTTTTTTTACATGCATTCAAGATACGCGCAAAAAACATAACCTTTGTTGCCAGTCGGGTAAGATTGCCCTTAAACAAAAAAGTTCTCAAATGAAACTCAAAAGCCCGAAGGGAATATTGTAATACAGAAAACTGAGATTACTTTTAGATTTCTTTTAGCAAAATGAGGGCCAAAGCTGTGGGGAAAAAGTCAGCAGAACTTTAGCCGCTTATACCGAGTTAATGTTAATTGTTGTACCAAAGAAATTAGGGTCACTTGTCCTTTAGTTTTATCTCGGGAACTACAGAATTACTTTTGATGTAGTTTTCTGTGAGATAAACTTGTTATTCGCTTGGGTATTAATGACTGTTCACATGAGAAAAAGATACCTGAGATTTTTTCCTTTGTCTCGATCTAATCAACGTACAAAACATAACGTCTTTACAAATCGATGAAAACGATACTAACAAATGTATGTGTTAAATGTTATTTCGTAAAATAATTGGTTTAAGTCTATTGAATGAAATAAACGATAAAATTAGATGCTAAATCACTGGCCATTCTTACTAAACGGCCGATGGAAATTAAAGGCATTTATTCGACCCTTCAGCGTTTAATCGAGTGCTGGGACAATTCATTTGACAGATATATAGCCGCAGGTGAAAATCTCAAGCGGTTTCTGAAAATAAATTGTTTTAATTAGAAACCATTAAAGAAATGGGCATTTTAAAAGGCAATCCCGTTTGGATTGAGTATTCCCATTTCAATATATTAGAATAGTAAAACAGAGGACTGCTGTTACTTTTCAGTGTCTTTTTAAAAGTTATGTTGATTTTATATCGTACATTTATCGTAGGAACCTTGTTTACTTAAATGTTTTATGAAAATTAAATAGAAGGTACATACCTTGTAAATACTGAAATTAAATGGAAACGTGTGTTTATTCACGCCTTGATACTTTTCAGGTAACAAAAATATTTATGATATTAATATTATTTAAGACTTACTTACAGCGTTATATAATATGAACCAGAGGTTCCATGCTTGTCGGTCATTATGTCAAACAAAGAATATAAAAGAACTTCGAAATTATTTTATTTCAGAAAGTATTTTACAGCCTTATTTTCAGACTTTTGTTTCGACCTCGAAAGTTCTTGAAATACAATTTTACGTGACAAAAATATCGTAGCAGAAAGTCAGATGAGCTTTTGAATGTGAAATGTTAATATTTTTTAAGGAAATACTTGTAGGTACAAAAAACATGAAAATTTATTAGCTAAGTAGGTGCCTACTCTGTTTGCTTGGTTCTGGAATACTTTAAGTACCAACATTAATTTGGAGTCTAAAGCCACTATCATGAAATTTTGAAGCGAAATAGCTCCACAGATTAAAAATAAACGTTAGCAAAGGCACTTAAACTCTAGATTATGGACGTAAAATTGATCGTAAACGAAACACGATGGTTCTAAGCCAGTTAACGGCATTGTGTAGTAAGCGAATTTTGTAATTTCAAGGAGAGAGTGAATAAAATTCTTAATCTCCTTAAGTTCTCTTGGTTTCAATTATTCATACCGTGACCCAAATTTAGAATACTTGGAGAAGTAGATTGTTCTTTAAATTAGGACAAAGGTATTGGATTATATTGAAGTTGGGTTGGTTTAAATAATGAAGATTGCTTCTTTGTTGTGTTTTTCTTTTCGCTTTGGAAGTTTTGTTAAACTTCTATTGTTCTATTTGTACTTAAATTTTAAGTTGAAGAGTTTGTTTGTTTGATTGTGTAAATGTCAGGAATTACTGAATCAGTTGAAAATAAATATTTAATGTGAAACAGCCCATTTTTTTTTTCTGGGTAGCCCACAGGACGCACACGGGGTAAAACCGCTGTGAAGCTAATTTTAAATAATTAAAAATAAAGACCTAATAAGTTAAGTAACTGGATTAAGTCGCCGTTGTTGATACGTCATCCTTAAATAAAGGTATACCTACACGATCTCGAAACTTACATCCCTCACTTGAACAGAGCTACATATAACAAACAAACCTAATCCTATCGTCTTAACCTTTGTTGATCTTACCTGTCCTGCCCTCGTGGCTCATGGCTACAAGAGTATCCACATACTGCTAACTTTTAGTCGGCCGATAGTTTGTTTAGGCTTATGAGTCACTATGACGATGCATGGTATGGTAGTACGCACATTACAAAGATCAGGTATTTAGCCGGTATCAGACCGACTGAAAACATGGAATCAAGATTTTGTTTAAAATAAAATTGCCTGCCAATCGTGTAAAGTCGTGGTGGCCTAGCGGGTAAAGAACCAACCTCAAGTATGAGTACATGGGTTTGATTCTAGGTAGGCAAGTACCACTGCAACATATCTGTCTTGGACACCAAAGGCATATAACAAGGTGAAAGAAAACATCTCGAGGAAACCTGGACTGTAAAGTCTGAAATCACCAACCCGTATTGAGCAAGCGTGGTGATTAATGCTCAACCCTTCTCCGTGTGAAAGGAAGCCTGTGCCCAGCAGTGGGACGATAAAAAGGCTGTAACGACGACCAATCGTGTCAACTGTTGACCGACTGTTTAGTCTGTAGTGTGCGGGTACTTTTAAGTACGAACTAAAACTGTTGTTTAGCGAATTATTTATCACTGTTATTGACTAAGTTTACGAGTTCTGTTCGAGTTTCGTGAATTGATTGCGGTAAAACTCGGCTGAACTATCTTCGTAGACTGGCATTTGAGATGGGAGCTTTAAGTGCTGAACTTCGATCGACTATATGTCCTCTGCTTGTTTAAGGTGATGAAGGAGGACGTATTCTTATTTTAGTATACCTAGTTATTATTCTAGTAGGGTTGTTTGGTTGTTACATAGTAAAGGGACGGTTTATTTCGTTTAGATTGAGGAGATAAAGCTACCAGCACTATATAATGGACCACTAAAATGTACATAGGAATGTACTGAAATGTATGTAGGAGTAGATAAATGGTACTATAATATTTAGTATATAACATTTTCGTTTTTACATGATTTTACATGTATCCTAATTCCTCAATATTATTAACTTGTTACAGTAACAAATTAGCTATTAGATATAGGTATAAATAGTCAGAATCGAATGGGATGACTTTACCGTTTTGTAACCACATTGGAACAACAAGGTCAGTATTAAAATGCCAAGCTCGTTTCAAGTTAGTTTCTGTAAGCAGTTAGAAGTTGTTATGGTATAAGTTTCAGCTTTAGCCGGCTAATATCTTAACGTTTAACGTTCAACTTCGGTTCAAGGTGCTATAGTTAGCTCTCTGTACGTTTGTAGCATTGTGCCAATAGATACGGCTGTGGAACTTTATTGGAGCTTTGTTAAACATAACTAAATTAAACTGAAAAAAAAACTAATTTTTAATTTTCAATATTTTAAGCACTTCTAAGTCTAAAGCTGGATACTTCAAAGGTAATATAATATTAACTTGCACATCCAATCTTCGCAACTTAATATTCAATAGACCACTATCCAAAGTTACGTCGTTAACCCCAAACCGTCCATTCGGAATTAGGGCGTCTACTTCAAAATCAGTCAACGGTTCGTCATACAATGTACCGCGATAATTGTGGGCTCAAATCAATTAAAAGTTTTTTATACTTTTATACTGTGTAGGGACAGCTGCGTAGGTGTAAGCAATCGGAAAGTTTTCTCATTTCCTCTGCAACTCGCTACTGGGATTAAATGTTGTGACAGATTCAAGCGAACGTGAACATGAAGGGGATTTTTCTATGTGAAGATACTGAGTTGAAACCTAATGCGGTGTAAGAGAATGTTATAGATTTTATATTTCATTCATTATCATGTACCGAAACATTTCCCAACTATGTTAGGGTTGGCTTCCAGTCTAGCCAAATGCAGTGTTTTACATAGAGCGACTGCCTATTTAACTTTTCCCAGTCACGTTAACAACCAGGTATGTACTTTTTGGTAAGACAGGTTGTCAAACCTTCTGGCTTCTGACTACCCGTAACGACTGCCAAGCATTAACAAACAATAAATGGATGCGGTTTATAATAAATACAATAAAGGTACAACCGTTAACATACAATGATGCAAGTTGGATGGAAATGGATCAATTTATGTACCTAAGTCTGACTCTAGGCAACGTTATTATAGTTGGAGTTAGTCTTCTTACATTATTAGTTTCGAATAAACCATCAACGTGCACTCAAGGATAAAGCAGTTTACGAGGTATTATTATCTAACCATGCCATAAAAGCTGCTAGTTCTGATTCGAGGTAATTCAATGTGGCAATCAATTTGACTGTTTGGTGTCTAACTATTGAATACAATTATGACAGATCTGCAAATGACAGGGATTTACGGTTTACATGGTATTCCATCCATTTACCCATTCATGGAAACCCAATAATTTATTTAATGTGTAGAAGTTACTTAATCACGGGCTCCTTACAAAGTCCTCAGAATATTATTTTCAGCATATTATTGGCAGATAAAAAAGCTCAGACTTTCCCAACTGAAATCCTGAGTAAGGACTTACGCAATTACTGTCAACGGTTTCGAGAGAACCTTAATTGGACCAGACACAACACGGACTGAAATTGCTGATTAGTGTAAAAGTACAACAAATACCTCTGTTTTATATTGCTGAAATATAATATAGATGAGCATTTTTGATAACATTGAACAATGAGACAGAGTCAATTTATACTTACATGTTGTGACGACATGCCTGATTAGATACAATAAAATAATAAACTAAAATTGTCACACACGCGGAGCCGGTGTGAATGTCATAGAGTCTATGACAGAAAATAGAAACCTTACATGAATGGTCTATGTCATAGACCATTCATGTAAGTCTATGCTGCTCTCGTTTGCGACCATTCCAAATTAAACTTGAGTTCATAAAACAAAAGAGCAAAAGCTGAACATTTTTTATGATACCTTTAAAGACTTTCATCTGGACTTCCCAGTGCTTTTTACTTGCATTATTTTCTACTCATGTTAGCGTATATAAACCGTGTTAATGTTATGCAGATGCCCTGAGCTTGCTGAGTTCCAGTCTTTAATATTGTCTGGTATTCTTTGTAAAAAGTAGATACAGAAGTGGAGCAGTTCTTTTAAGTTGTTTTTTTTTCACTACTAAACATTAATAGTGAAAAATATATGGAAACAGCATATTTTATTGTTTTTTTTAGGAAGGTAAAATATAATTTAATATTTCTCAGATCAGTTCCTATTTTATCTGCCCTGTAGTGTCCATCTTACTCACAATAGCTGTAAGTAGGTAAGTTACTAATTTGAAGAGTCAAATCTTCAGGTTGAATATTTTCCAGGTATTTTCTATATCAGAAAGTCAAAAAGTCGTGGTGGCCTAGTGGGTAAAGAACCAACCTTTCGAGTATGAGGGTGTGGGTTCGATTCCAGGGTCAGGCAAGTACCAATGCAACTTTTCTAAGTTTGTATGTACTTTCTAAGTATACTTAGACACCAATGGCTGATAAAAAGGTGAAGGAAAACATCTTGAGGAAACCTGGACTATAAAGTCTGAAATCACCAACCCGCATTGAGCAAGCGTGGTGATTAATGCTCAATCCTTCTCCATGTGAGAGGAGGCCTGTGCCCAGCAGTGGGACGATAAAAAGGTTGTAACAACAACATTTTCTATATATCTTTGTTTATAAATTAACAAGAATATTTATTCATGTTAATAAATTACTAATACTAATATTTAAATTTAACATCAATTAGGTACATAAACCGCATCCATCATTAGTATCTAATTTAAATGACCTCACTTGTTTTAATTGAAATCAATTATTTGTTGATAACATTTGTATCGTATTGCGGTTTCAAAAATGTTCATCGAATTTTGTTTCATTCTGATTTTACACATTATTTATTCATCAAATGTAATTAGTTACAATATTGACTTGAATACGCTTCCGTGGTTTTGCTAAAATAATAAAATAGTAGCGAAACTCTTCGATATTTGTTTGGGATATGTTTTAGCTTTACTTATGAAGAAAAATATCACCTAAAATTATATATTTTCTCCTTTAAAACTGAAGATATATTTTCTATCAAGGTGTCTGAAACTTAGGTAAATGTTTTATTAAGGTCGGAGATCAAAGTGGAGCGCAAGTAATGTCAATTTAATAGACGATCGCTACTGAGTATATTAGTTATCAATTTCCATCAAGACACTTTATAAAACTCGGAGAAGCAGTAGCTTGTCATTTTATCAAGCAACGAAGAAGAAATAATGTTCATTCATAATTAATCTTAAGAAAAATTAAGATAGTAAAATTTGCTTTTTAAAAAGGCACAGAAAATAATCAAACTCCATTGGTTCTTAACTTCTACAAATATTTTATATCTGGCTTTATTATGAAGTCTTGGAATTATTCTCATAATTCGAAGTAAATAATTTCTGCAACTAGATACTTTTGAATACTGACGATTATTATAATTACTTTCAGTGACTATTTACATATCATGTTCCTTTCCGAAATATATTTTTGTATTATTGTCCCTCAATTTGAATTAAAAAGTTAAGTAATAAAATCCTACTTTACTCACCAATGCCTTTGTCTATCTTCTTAATTAAATTCTACAATAACAATGTCTACGTATAAGCAACATTGTTCTTACGACAACATTAAAACAGGTTCAGTACCAATCTCTGGTCATAAATATAGAGCAATAACGCGATAATGTTCAATAAACAGTATATAAACAAATCATTGTGTTTATGGGACTATAATAAAATGGTATATATCTTCGTCTTACCTGTGGCAATAACCGTGGATGCATTTGTTGATTACTTTCTTCAGAATACATATAACAAAGAGTATACATATGTACATGTGTTTTGGGACGTAGGTACTTACCTCATTCGTCCGTACCTTAATCGTACGGTAAGAAGAATGGCCGGTTATCTATACATATAATAAAATGATAGGAAAGTCAAAACTGTACATTGAATATTTTTTTAAAAGAATACTTGGGGGGTGGTCTATTATCGATTCTGAACCCAAATATATAGTTTTTAGAATTTTTGTCTGTTTGTCTGTTTGTCTGTTTGTCTGTATGTTTGGTCTCACTGAACTCGAAAAGTACTGCATAGATTTAAATCAAATTTTGCATGAATATTACCCGGGGGCCGGTTCAACATATAGGATATATATTATCACGCTATCACCTACGGGGATAAATGAACTGTTAACGTTTCTGCAACAGCGGGTGCAATAATGAATATTGAATGTTGAATGTTGTAAGTTTATCGGCTTTTATCAATCTTTATAGAAAATAACGCTTTTATAAGTAACTGAATTTAAAGAAATGATATCCTAAAATTATAGATGAAGAAAATCATGCAGAAACAGATGTGCCATAAAACTGGTAGTAGGTAAAATATCAATGAAAACAGACTTCACTTTGTCATGGTATGTTCTTACTTTCAAGAAAAAAATATATGACAACGTGTGTATTTCGCTACTATAAAAACACTACAAGAAATATTAGCGCATCATCAGGGACATTTTTATAATTCTTTCACCATTAGAAAGCTACATTATCTGCGAGTAACATAGGGTATATTTTATCCCGGTGCGGGCAGTAGTTCCCATGGGAAGCGGCACCCACGTCCCGAAGAAATTATGAACTTCCCCATATTCTTAAAAAGTCTACATATGTTGTTCTGACATAATATAAGCTATGTATACCTCTCATAAACATGAATATCCATTCATTTCATCCAATAACACACATGCATCACACTGAAAGTGCATTGCGAGTCTAAGATTTTATTATTATATAAAAAAAACATTGTAATTAATATTCAAACATCCTTAAAAATAAGTTCCTGGTTTTAATATATTACATTATTTTGAATTCACTTACATATAAATAGAAGGTCCTTATTAATATATTTTTTGAGTAATGAAGAATGTAGGCAAAATACGACCGAAAACATTGTGTCACTTCTAAAATTAACATCAATGGGAATAACTACCTGTCACAATACGTCAACAAGATGTCAACAGAAGACAAGAGTTCGTTCGTTCTGAAAACGTACAAATTACGCGTCGCAGGCCAGAGACATACTTGCTTTCAACTTCTGATCACAAATCATCGAGCTAAGAATTATATGACAAATACACCGTTTACAATTACGAACAGTCACAGTCAGACCCACGGACTGAGTCTAAAAAAACGCTACGTTTATATCATTTATATTATTCAGTTACAAAGACAGAATTACTATCAAACGTGTTTTCGCTAAATGTTCTATTAGTTTTTGCAAACATACATTCCCAACTCTGATCTCATGGAGGTGGCGTCCGGGTGTCACCACTGTGCGGACTGTGCGACCTATCGCACCCGGCCCCGGTTTAAACCATGATCTGGAGCAAGAAGAAATGGGATGACAAAGAATGAGGCGGCGGAGCGACTGAAAATTCCCAACTCTCATCCCAGCCACTGCGGTAAGACACCACGAAAGCCGGATGTCGAGAGACGACTCCCGGCCACCGTAGGCGTGAGCGATTAGTTTTGAGTGGGTCATCGACTTTCCGGCTTCTGGGAGACCCGTTATTTCACGCGCCCCTCAAGGAGATTCAGCAAACTGTGAGGCCCACTAGGGCCAAAGCCTGACACTCCCTCACGCTGCTCAAACTGATGGCTGAGAATTAC
This sequence comes from Helicoverpa armigera, assembly GCF_030705265.1. Classification (NCBI taxonomy): domain Eukaryota; kingdom Metazoa; phylum Arthropoda; class Insecta; order Lepidoptera; family Noctuidae; genus Helicoverpa; species Helicoverpa armigera. Next base: position 9,467,960 of record NC_087123.1, on the reverse strand, counting down.
GTAACTTTCCAGGATGCCATGCAACGTGTTGCAAATGCCCAGGCCTTTGGGAGCTTGGTAATCCTTTTCTCCACCTTAACTTGAGTTTTGTGGTACATGAACAAATTAGAATAGTAATGAATTAGGTCATCTTCATCACGTATTTACCAACTCTTAATGTTCATCATGCACACCCGCTTCTCTAACTTTATTGAAGGATCACTAAAATTGTTTCAGTTAGTTTAACTACGCTACTATAGCCCGTTGTCAAACCTTTTAATATCAATTCTGTAGAAGTGTGAATATCGAATGTGTAATATATCGAATTTCCGTTTGTGCACTGCACAAAAACCAACGTTATGATTTTCGAGAAGTCAAAAGAGTCGGCCGGCTAAGAATTATATTCATCGTTGGTTAATTGAATACATTTTCAGAAACCACAATAACAGTAAGAACCAAAGCGAATGATCGCTTCATAGAGCTCTGATTTTCTCGAGGCGATCAAGTCAGTTCTGGTCTGTTCGCTCATCAGATCTTTGAAAGCGGTTCGATGATAATATACTGTTGTCCTGTTTACCTACGTGTGACACATAATATGGTATTTAAACGTCCTCCGCAAGAGAGCGAACGTTTGTGCTATTTATAAAGACGAAATTTTACCGTTATGCAGTAGTGACGCACAGTATACACAGCACTTATGTTTCTTCTGATCTGCTGGCTCCACCAAGAAATGACAAATTGCGAGCGTACATTTTGAAAATCCTGGAAAAACTGCAGGCTTCAAGTGCCAACACACGAATTGGACTTACTCTCTCGGACGTATACTTTACCTGATCGTGAACTAATGCAAACATTTCGGTGGAATTCCAACATAACATAGTGAGTGAGTGCACAGAAAATCCCCGAAATACAAGTAGCGAACCTATGCGCTTGCCTGATGACTCAGTCATCATCCACCCAGCTATTCCTCAATTGTGTGGGTTTTGGCTTCCAGTCAAACTGAATCTTTTTGGGTACCAATGTTTACTTGGAGTGCCTATCTGATCTCTTCAACCCAGTGAACTAGACACCGCGTTATCCATGGTAAGTAAAACTGTTTGACAGACTTTCTGTCTCCTGATTTGTCGCAGCTGCTGCAGAAAATGTACAAATGACAACTTTGTCAGACCTTTGTTTTATGTGAGAATTACGTAATAATTTTCCAAATCGGTTGACTAGATCCAGAGATTTCCTCAACGTCACAAACTTTACTTCTTTTATTTAGATAAATAGTCACACATCGTCGACACCACCTTGATTGATCAACCCGTGCTGCTGCTAAGTGGTAATCCTAATTATATTGTTATGTAAAAGAATACACCTACGCTACGGCATAAGTAGTATTTTGAAAATTCCAAATTGCCCACGCAGACGAAGTCGCTGGCAACAGCTAGTAAACTTGATAAAAATAAAACTAGTTTTGAAATTCGAACAATTCCAAATAGGTATAGGTTTTGTCTAAAATATTTTTATAGCTGTCCATTGGATTTAAAATTAGAACGGTTTAACAGCTGCTGTTAAAAATGCGAATGTGACATAAAATGCAGTCTGTCAATGGCTATTTTCATGGTCCGAAGCTCCGTTCATTGAAAGGCACATGAAATTGCATATTTGATGGACGCTGCACATTTATGTCACCTATAAAACCGTAATTAGCTTTTAGTTTTTGATGGCTTTCAGAAATAGGTTATAGTTTTTTTATTATTCTATGAGAATTCGGATACCACATTATTTATCCTTTTTTGAATAACTATTTTTCGATATCAGATAGACACACCGATGCGTCTTTTGTTCTCTTGATATATATTTTATCTACTACTAGCTGTTGCCAGCGACTTCGTCTGCGTGGGCAATTTGGAATTTTCAAAATACTACTTATGCCGTAGCGTAGGTGTATTCTTTTACATAACAATATAATTAGGATTACCACTTAGCAGCAGCACGGGTTGATCAATCAAGGTGGTGTCGACGATGTGTGACTATTTATCTAAATAAAAGAAGTAAAGTTTGTGACGTTGAGGAAATCTCTGGATCTAGTCAACCGATTTGGAAAATTATTACGTAATTCTCACATAAAACAAAGGTCTGACAAAGTTGTCATTTGTACATTTTCTGCAGCAGCTGCGACAAATCAGGAGACAGAAAGTCTGTCAAACAGTTTTACTTACCATGGATAACGCGGTGTCTAGTTCACTGGGTTGAAGAGATCAGATAGGCACTCCAAGTAAACATTGGTACCCAAAAAGATTCAGTTTGACTGGAAGCCAAAACCCACACAATTGAGGAATAGCTGGGTGGATGATGACTGAGTCATCAGGCAAGCGCATAGGTTCGCTACTTGTATTTCGGGGATTTTCTGTGCACTCACTCACTATGTTATGTTGGAATTCCACCGAAATGTTTGCATTAGTTCACGATCAGGTAAAGTATACGTCCGAGAGTAAGTCCAATTCGTGTGTTGGCACTTGAAGCCTGCAGTTTTTCCAGGATTTTCAAAATGTACGCTCGCAATTTGTCATTTCTTGGTGGAGCCAGCAGATCAGAAGAAACATAAGTGCTGTGTATACTGTGCGTCACTACTGCATAACGGTAAAATTTCGTCTTTATAAATAGCACAAACGTTCGCTCTCTTGCGGAGGACGTTTAAATACCATATTATGTGTCACACGTAGGTAAACAGGACAACAGTATATTATCATCGAACCGCTTTCAAAGATCTGATGAGCGAACAGACCAGAACTGACTTGATCGCCTCGAGAAAATCAGAGCTCTATGAAGCGATCATTCGCTTTGGTTCTTACTGTTATTGTGGTTTCTGAAAATGTATTCAATTAACCAACGATGAATATAATTTTAGCCGGCCGACTCTTTTGACTTCTCGAAAATCATAACGTTGGTTTTGTGCAGTGCACAAACGGAAATTCGATATATTACACATCGATATTCACACTTCTACAGAATTGATATTAAAAGGTTTGACAACGGGCTATAGTAGCGTAGTTAAACTAACTGAAACAATTTTAGTGATCCTTCAATAAAGTTAGAGAAGCGGTGTGCATGATGAACATTAAGAGTTGGTAAATACGTGATGAAGATGACCTAATTCATTACTATTCTAATTTGTTCATGTACCACAAAACTCAAGTTAAGGTGGAGAAAAGGATTACCAAGCTCCCAAAGGCCTGGGCATTTGCAACACGTTGCATGGCATCCTGGAAAGTTACGTAATTCTCAGCCATCAGTTTGAGCAGCGTGAGGGAGTGTCAGGCTTTGGCCCTAGTGGGCCTCACAGTTTGCTGAATCTCCTTGAGGGGCGCGTGAAATAACGGGTCTCCCAGAAGCCGGAAAGTCGATGACCCACTCAAAACTAATCGCTCACGCCTACGGTGGCCGGGAGTCGTCTCGACATCCGGCTTTCGTGGTGTCTTACCGCAGTGGCTGGGATGAGAGTTGGGAATTTTCAGTCGCTCCGCCGCCTCATTCTTTGTCATCCCATTTCTTCTTGCTCCAGATCATGGTTTAAACCGGGGCCGGGTGCGATAGGTCGCACAGTCCGCACAGTGGTGACACCCGGACGCCACCTCCATGAGATCAGAGTTGGGAATGTATGTTTGCAAAAACTAATAGAACATTTAGCGAAAACACGTTTGATAGTAATTCTGTCTTTGTAACTGAATAATATAAATGATATAAACGTAGCGTTTTTTTAGACTCAGTCCGTGGGTCTGACTGTGACTGTTCGTAATTGTAAACGGTGTATTTGTCATATAATTCTTAGCTCGATGATTTGTGATCAGAAGTTGAAAGCAAGTATGTCTCTGGCCTGCGACGCGTAATTTGTACGTTTTCAGAACGAACGAACTCTTGTCTTCTGTTGACATCTTGTTGACGTATTGTGACAGGTAGTTATTCCCATTGATGTTAATTTTAGAAGTGACACAATGTTTTCGGTCGTATTTTGCCTACATTCTTCATTACTCAAAAAATATATTAATAAGGACCTTCTATTTATATGTAAGTGAATTCAAAATAATGTAATATATTAAAACCAGGAACTTATTTTAAGGATGTTTGAATATTAATTACAATGTTTTTTTTATATAATAATAAAATCTTAGACTCGCAATGCACTTTCAGTGTGATGCATGTGTGTTATTGGATGAAATGAATGGATATTCATGTTTATGAGAGGTATACATAGCTTATATTATGTCAGAACAACATATGTAGACTTTTTAAGAATATGGGGAAGTTCATAATTTCTTCGGGACGTGGGTGCCGCTTCCCATGGGAACTACTGCCCGCACCGGGATAAAATATACCCTATGTTACTCGCAGATAATGTAGCTTTCTAATGGTGAAAGAATTATAAAAATGTCCCTGATGATGCGCTAATATTTCTTGTAGTGTTTTTATAGTAGCGAAATACACACGTTGTCATATATTTTTTTCTTGAAAGTAAGAACATACCATGACAAAGTGAAGTCTGTTTTCATTGATATTTTACCTACTACCAGTTTTATGGCACATCTGTTTCTGCATGATTTTCTTCATCTATAATTTTAGGATATCATTTCTTTAAATTCAGTTTTTTGCTCAAGTTACTTATAAAAGCGTTATTTTCTATGTAAAGATTGATAAAAAGCCGATAAACTTACAAAGTTCAACATTCAAATATGTGTCATTATTGCACCCGCTGTTGCAGAAACGTTAACAGAAATTATCGTTCATTGCTCATCCCCCGTAGGTGATAGCGTGATAATATATATCCTATATGTTGAACCGGCCCCCGGGTAATATTCATGCAAAATTTGATTTAAATCTATGCAGTACTTTTCGAGTTCAGTGAGACCAAACATACAGACAAACAGACAAACAGACAAACAGACAAAAATTCTAAAAACTATATATTTGGGTTCAGAATCGATAATAGACCACCCCCCAAGTATTCTTTTAAAAAAATATTCAATGTACAGTTTTGACTTTCCTATCATTTTATTATATGTATAGATAGTAAAATGGTATTGTCGATTATATACCCGAATTTGAACAATAATACTCATTTCAAAATTATGTAATAGGAATTGGCACAGCTGCTAGTATTTTGCTATGCTTTGTACGTTAGCATAAATCTACATCGCAGGTGAAGCGAGTTTTATATCGGCAGAATATGCTCGAATGGCTTTGTTTATCTACAGTTCTACCAACAGTAATAAAAGTTTCGTTTTAACGTCTAGGTAGAATATAATACTCGTAAGTTTTGGCATATTTTTCTACTGCATAGATCATGCGTGTGTTTTTATTACTTGTTCTTATAAACTTCACTCTACCTCAGACTATATTTTTCTGAATAATCATAAAATTATTGAAAGTTCATTAATTAGATTACTACGCACGCATTATTCTATATGAACGGAAAAAAATATGTAGACACTTATTACCCAAATGTTATTTACCTATGCAACAGACAGAACCTTTCTCTTCGCAGAACATACTTATTTTTATCTTTTCTTTTCACATTATTTTCTAGTTTGTTCCACCAACGGTGGTGTAGTTCTAAATATGAATAATATCGTGTTATGCGAGCTCGTTCACGGCTTTGTTTTACATAATTTATTCGGGTTCCCGCGAACCGGCTTGTGGTCAAGCGCCCAGTCAAACACAGATGTGCCCGGTGTGCCCCTACCTACAAAATGTTAGCGAATGTCGTGTTTTGTTTTGGAAATTTTCTACCAAACGGAATACGCAATGAACGCTGTCAATAATTAAGTAATGCAGCAACCGAACGCTCGGGTATATATCGTTTTTCAAAAGGCTTTATATGTTGACGCTCGTATGAGGTAACAATTTTATTTATGTCAATTATAAAATGAAGCTTTTTAAAAATCATCACTGACTGCAGTCTTTTATTTTACCTTTGCATAAAGTTTATGCTATTTCATTCACCTAAAGGTCAAATTAGTTTGATGATTGTGATTGTTTCAAGTCAAATTGCATGGAAATGTCAAAATAAGCGTTGTAAATTGTTACGTACATGAAATACTTCTAACATATTCTATTTTATATAAGTAAATATCTATCTTACGTGGATTACACGTAGAAATCGCAACGTTCTGTGACATTCACACGGCGCTTTCACGGTTTATGTACCTGGAGTGTTCCAGTGTCGGCTGAATGCGCCCGTAATTATAAAACCCTTTCATATAAGAGATAGGGGAGCTTCCATGTGTACTTATGTACATTTATTTATACGTAGTCAAACGTTTTTCTATGTATCTATGTAGTAGAGAAAATGTGTATATTTCTCCAGGTAAATGTTGATTCCGGATTGTAAATAAATTGCTGATCAAGCTTTGAGATAGTTCTAGAATGTTTGCAGTGCTTACTTGAGATTAGAGAGAGATTATTTATTCAGATTTATTGAAGTATTGAATTGTGATAATGTTTAAGCATTTTCAAAGCTACTGACATATTTTTGTAAATTATATAAGTCATAATACAAAATCCATAGAAAGTAAGGAACAACAAAAAAGTTGCTAACAGCCAGTTTCTTCATCAAAAGTTAAAGCCAAAGTAAAAGTCAAAGTAATGTCTAAAGTAAAAGTAACGGTCAAATTCAATTTTTCTATTAGTTTTGCTGTCACTTTAGCCTTGAAAAAACGAATTTGACCGTTACTTTTACTTTAGACATTACTTTAACTTTTGCTTTTGATGAAGAAACTGGCCGTAAAACAGCTATATATACCTAACAGCTAAAATGTCAGCGCAGTAACAAGAACTAGAATGTTACCTCCAGGTTTCATAACAGACAATGTTTACGAACTCCTTAAGAAACGGAATGAGAGCTCTCCTCGGATTTCCTGTCGCTAAGCTTTCGACAAAAAGGTTATACGCCATGAAAAATACACATAATATTTTTTGATTACCCTACCTATTCGTATGATGGTTCCCTCCTCGTGTAGATGCACCATTAGTCTTGATTTTCTGGGATTTTGTCCGCATTTTGGTGTGTCTCTTTGCATTGAAGACCAGGATGAATGTGACCACGAGAGTTTGCTACAATTTCTATTTGTTTTGTGTAATAGTTTGGTTGCCGTTTTCCGTAACGAATTGAGGAAACGTATTCTGCAATACACAATACTTAAACGGTTTGTGCTGAAATGTTACATACTATAAATTCAGATCTATTTTTTTTTCTCTAATGTTATTCTATTCATAGTCTGATGGAAATTGGTATTGCAGTAGGTCAACTTGTTATGAATAAATAATGCAATTCCAAATATTTTTCTAATATAAATATGTACTTACATTTTTCCGAACACACTAAACGCATTTTCAAAATTGTCCTAAGAGCTGCACCTGGCGACCCTATAAGAAGTAAGTACACTAGATAGGCGTACGAATCGCTCCCTGCCATCGTATCTGGCGCTCGCGATTTTTCCCCGTCGTGTGCGTAATAAGCGACGACTTTTCCGCGTCTCTCATTAGGCCGGAGATCGATCTCGCTGAATGTAATCTTACTGGAAAGGTTTATAAGAACTTTTCTGTAGAAATTTTAGAGTCTTAATAAGAGTTTTCTGAACTATTTTATTTTACGTTAATTTTTTAAGCGTTGCAAGTATTTATTTCAGTATCAGTTAAAATTAAATCACATGATTTTTATTTATGGATAGGTACAATAAATATACAAAAATACTCAGACAAAATGTTTCTGAAATATCCATAAATATAATAAAATGAAATAGCAAAATCTAAACACTTGTAAAGTGACATCACCCCATTAGACGCTTTTAGCATTCAGTCACTTCATTTTATAATTATCTTATCTCTCACTGAACACTATCAAAAGTTACTCAAGCCACCAATTTGCTCAAACATCTGTCCGTGAGATGCAAGTGCATCGAAGTTCACCACAAACCCTTTCAGGGCACAGCCAGTAATTACAAGTTAACTTTGTTATAGTTTTGATGCAACATTAACTAGTTTAAATGCCTGTCTGCTTGAGACTTGAGCTTGAAATACCCAGCTGATGTAAGTTGTTCAGATTTCAGTCTATTACGGTTCGCATTGATGCTAATGGTATTAAAGTCTGGAGAAACATTCGGAATTTACTGTGAAAGCTTATTGCGGTTGCTTTCAGGTAGTTTTCGTATTGAAGGATTTAGACACATTCGTAGTAATACATTTTCAATTTCAAATATTTGAGGCGTTACATGGAAAACACATTTAATAAAACATCATCTGCCTAGCCTTTTCCGAACTATGTTGGGGTCGGCTTCCAGTGTAACCAGATGCAGCTGAGTTCCAGTGTTTTACATAGATCGAACCCAGTTACCTGGGCAACCCATACATAATACGATTACGTTGCATGAATCGTTCACCTCATTTCTCTAAACAAAAAAAGTGATAAACAGACAAAACGCTTATCATGAAAGGAGCATAAAAAAGTATATAACAACAGTATGTATGTCATGCGGGTTGGTAACGGCACTGTCACGTGGCGTGACACCAAACCCGGCTAGCCAAACCTGTCAGTTCCGTGCTTCGTCCTACCTATGCTATGTATACCGAAATGTGTGTGTGGTGTGAGTGAAGAGATGATGCGAGTATGTTGTAGTAAGAAAATTTGAGGTAGTGGTTAGTAATGAGGTATCGCATTGTCTTCTTTGAAATTATTCACCATTTTCATATTAGTTCGCTGTAGGACCTTAAATAAGTAAGTAGTGATGGCGTAACATCTGCCTTTTGGATTGGATCAAAGAGTTTCTAGTAGTTGTATAAAATATTATCGAATAGATGGAATGAATGGTCGTTCTTGAAATCAAAGAAGTAACTCCTGACAATTTTTTTTTTACATAAATAAAAACCTTTAAGTAAATTGTTTTTTAATTATGGATGATTGAATTTCCCTCACAATGGCAGCCATTATTGCTCCTATTTTAGGTAAAAATAAATAAAGTATGTATCCTACAACTTGTACCACACAAGTGTCGCTATTTCACCTGAGAGGTTTTCATACAATATAGATGGGTCAAATATCGCTAGCCACTCGGCACGTATACCTACGTTTCCTGGATACCTGGTTCTTATTTTAGTTTTGGATTCTTGTATTTGTGGTTTGTGTTTTCTTCCACTCGTGGATATGGATCGTGAGTTTGTAAATATTGAAGCTATGAAAATTTAAAGATTTTTAACCTTATATTTCTTTTATTCTATCTGTGTTGAGTTTCGGCTACAGTCCTGAACGGATTCACATCCAGTTTTTTGGATGGTAAGATAAATTATTTTGATTAATTTGACTCTACATAGGCCTAAATTTTGTGGTTTGGTGCAGGCCAAACAGTAATTTAAATAGAAACCATAACGCCATAAAGCAGTGCCAGCTTTTTATATTTTTCATTGCCCGTCTCCCGTCAGCCGCCCGAGAAAAATAAACATAAAGTTTTCTTTTCAGAGGTCCCTTGCCTCTATCCCTTTGCCCAGGAAGGGATACGCCACAATTCTGATATAAAAAGCAATTTATCATAGTACAGTTAATGTTTTTCGTTTCTAGCTTTTCGTTTTTCGCAAAATGAACGAATAAACGAAAAGCTTGAGACACTGCAGCAACTTCCATAGCTTACAAATTATTAGGTACTGATTACTCTTATTCAAGATTGGCTTCTCTGATGACTCATAGAGATCTAATTAAAGGTTTTCCTCCTAAGCAGTTAATATTTCCACATAGCCACGTAATCAAGAGCTCCGGTCAATTCCCCAGTGTAGATAAGATACCTAATACAATATCCGATAACGCGCTCCTAAGCATTTGGTAGGCAATATTACTGGCTGTGGCCGACTGCCACCATCCCCTTAATCTTTGATCATACAACCTGTCGACCCTTCAGTCTCGTTCTTTGAAGCTGATCTTCTAAATATAGCAACACTTAGAAGAACTTCAAGTAAGACAGCAAGACCCAAGTATTTTGCTTTGTAATTATTTTTCGAGCCAGTGGGTAGGAAGGTTCTCTTTTGTTATAAAAATAGTTGTAAAGTATGCGCCATTGATCTAAGATCTCCCTTCACTGACGTTAAGTTTTGTTTTACAGAATTTAAACGAAAACTAGAAGTTTAATAAAATGTAGGTATTTATTAATAGAGGATACCTTTATAAATAAACACGTTTCATGTATGATTTCTATAGTTGAAAACTGACAACCCGAACTAGCTGTTTCAATTAAGGTAATCTTTCAGTGTGCTAAATACACAGTATTCAAATTCCAGTTTCACTAATCCGCTCGTTTCATATACATAAATATATTTCATGAAATCCGCGTACATTTTATAAGTACACTTCTCGTGTCAGCGTCCTAGCATCCAATCAGCGTTGGCTCAAGAGTCGAGTCGCAACATCCAAACTTAATCACTGATTAAACGTAAACAACCGAATGTTTTTCTGGAATTATTGCGACGCAACAAAGCCTATCTCATGATTAAAACAAAAGTTCCATAACAAAAATATTCAATGAAATTCGTCGTACATTTTTGGAGAGTACTCAGCCGTCAGGGCTGGCACGCAATCAGTGTTGGTTGGAGTGGCCGCTCGATCCGGCCGCACTTAATCTCTGATCAAACGTAAACAACCCCACACCCCTACATGTTGGGCTCGACACACGCGACAGGATTCAATTAAGCCTCAAATATTTTTTTCGGGAAAGATACAACAGTTATCGGTTAACGGTTTGTGATTGGAATTTGATGGAAATAACAGAGTAAAAGTTTTAGCGGGTAATGTTTTATTAAAAGCACTAGGTTGAATAGCCTAAAAACCTTAGTAGGTATAGGTCATAAGCAATAACACCTTTTGTAGAATGACAATACAATTGATATAACAATATAATATGTATGTGTAGTATGAACAATGAACGTACCTATAACATTCTCAAGAAAATAAGAACGTTTGAAGTAAGCTTGAAAGCAGAAAGCCACCCTCCATTCACTTGGTTTATCAAAAGATGTCCTTAGCACAGTCCACTGTCCACATCCACGTCATAAAATCTAAGAAGAAATCTGTATCGCGCATTTATAGTCTCTTAGAATTTATGAACCATCATTATTTTATGAGCCATAATCCTCCCTGAAGTTTCATTAAGAAAACTTTTGCACATAAAAATATGATATCACTAAATCGACGATTGATTTGAACTTTATCACCTCGTAATAAGGATTTGGTTGCTACTGAAAAATAATCACTTTTCTGTACGAGGAAAATGAGATATTAATATAATCTGAAAAACGTTTACCGTTAAACTCCATAGATGCCTATCATTATATTCCATTATGAAATGTGAATCGAATATTTTTCGCTTCATTTTCCTTCGCCATTTTCGTTCATGCTGTTAATCAGAAAAGGTTCTATACATAACTTCAAACTTCATGTAGGTTCGAAAAAATGCTCTCTTATTTTCCGTCAAAAAATACTTACGGCAAGAACACTTGTTCTTTCAGAATTATATCACTTACGTTACTTTCAGAGGTACAAGAGTGTTCGAGGCGGGCTGGCTGCTCACTTAAACCTCGAGCCGGTTTCTGACAGTAATTTAGCACTAATTACGAACCAACTTGGGCCCGCGTTAAGCACATTTCCAGCTCAATTAGTAGAGGTTCGGTGTAGAGTTACCTGCTTCTGTTACATTCACTTACTTTTGAGATGCTGGAGCGCAAATCCACTTAATATTTGAAAGGTTTTAATCGACGTACCGTTTCTGAGCAATTTTTCATTTGACCTGTAGCTGTAATCGGTGTGTTTTTGAGTGTAAATGCTATATTTCAAGGAAGTAATGTTCCCATCTGGGCTGAGACTACCATGGGCAGAACGATTCATGGACAACTATAGGTCCTTTCTAACTTACATTTCATTACATAGAAGCTCCTGCACTTTTGTCTAAGGGCTCGAATAGATATTAAAGAAGCCTTTTCTATGTGTATGGAAATGTCTTTTTTCACTCTTCTACACGACATTACGACGCGTAGTTGAAACTAAAATGAAACGTAGGTCGTTGCGGTTATCCACTTCTGTGTATTGACCACCAATGCACCGGCATCAAGTAGCTGATTACGTTAGATAAAATATATTTACTATAAAAGTTGTTATTCCATCAGTTTTTCCTCCGTACATAAATGATAAGCATATAGCTAGATTATTACAGTACTACAGAAATATTTTATTATACTAAGTAATGGTATAGGCAATCGGCCCACAACAGCGAATAATACGTGAAATTAAGTGGTAATCCATTAGGGATAGGTAATCCTATGAAACGCGATTATGTACATGAATAAATTATTATGTATCTAAATACGATTTTCCTTATCTTGTGTTGGTAGCAGGTGTAGGTATTAAAACGCTGTGAAATGTCTTGGGCTTGAAATAAACGAATTTGATTCTAATAAATTGTCGGCTACTTATGAGCAATTAATAGAGGAATTATTTATGTCTAATTGATTAAATAAATACCGTCTATAACTTTCCCTATTTTTATGAATATTATCTTCTAATGATGATCGGCATTTTCTCCATAATCCATGTACTTCTGAGTAATACTTTTTTGATATATGGTCAATTATCAGGCAGGTATAACTGTCACCATAGTGAATTACGATAGCTTTTGATCATTATTATGATTCAACTGTTTTTTCAATTTTATCTGGATCTAATAATAATTGTATTATGATATAATATTAATCATTGGAAGATTATCATCGATTGTTGTAAATTCATGTCAGATAATAAAGATTACAATATTCTCATAAATTCCATCTGTATAGTCAACTGTTTTTGTTTGGTTTTTGTTCAGTGTTAAGTATTGTTCGGAAAATATGTTACTGATATACTCCCATGGTCTACGCGGAACAGAGAAAGCGAATCGTTGTAGTTGTACATAGTACATACTTAAGTGTAAACAATCTTAATAAACAATAGCAATTAGCTCAACTATCAGCTCATTTATTTATTGTCTGATTCAGGTGTCATTACAGATATTAGATTAATCTGTGAGAGGGTAATCGCTTCTATCACAAAATGAAGACTGTAATTTATGCGTATTTCAGTATCATGCTGAAATAACACTTTTGGTTACAAGCCCATCTCATAAAGTTATAAACGAGCTATATAACTAAGATAACAATTTTATTCTTACATTATAGATATTTAATAAAACGAGCAAAATATTTTTTAAGATCTATTTTAATGGCATATAAAATAATGACTATAAAGTGCTTCAAAAATTCACAATATTGATAGATAAATATTACCTATTTCTGACATGATGATGCACTTATTCTAACACTAAGTTGTATTTTGTCACGCAATTCTTTGCCTCGAAACCTCCACAACTTTCTAGTATTTGCGTTTCCCAGTACCCAAAATACCACGGAAATTGCGCAATGATACATAGAGATTATATTACTAAATGTTAATGCATGACTTATCACAGTCTGTTTATGTGTAATTTTGAAAAAAGCTATCTTACACATATCGAAAACCATCTGTTGAAAACAAAATGTGAAAATTAACGTAAGCATGACTACAACTATTTTAGTATTATTTTCAGGATTCATATTATTTTTAAGAACAGATCTAAGTGCTTTGATTAATAATACTGCATTTGAAATCAGTATCGGCCACTTGACTAAAAAAATATAAATTAAGAGATACGTAATGCTTGTGTCGTAGCCTGCGTAAAATAGTATATTTAGTAAGGAGGCAACGACAGCAGGTCCCAGCCACGCACACAGAGAAACTTTCCAAATGTTGTCATTTTCCGTGGTGAACACTTTGACTAAGCCGAAGTATATCTGTCGACTGAACACAAACATCCAGGCGATGAGCACCAACTCCGAATAAATTATGACCAGAATTTCCACGAAGAGTAAGCGTTCAGAAATTAGACACGTATGGAACGCATTAATGTCGCGGAAGAATCTCACGGACGTGTACAAAAATCTGGCCAGCATGAATTGTATGAGCTGTTGATTTTTGTAATTTCGTCTCCATTCTCCAAACAGTACTGCCGTTAATACGAGCAGGGTCAAAGCAGCTGCAGACAATGCTATGCCGATCGTGCTCCATGTCAAAGTGAAAATAGTCCAGAACGACGTCTCATTCTTCGCCGAGTGAATTATGCTTCCTTGTTCTAACTCTAAGAAACTCAACTTAAATTGAAAGTTTGTACTGTTCAATTCATTAATTTCTTTTATTGGGCATAAGCTGTAATCGTCCATATTTAGGATTATTTAGTCACTTCAGCACATCACACTCCAATTTATCTGGCGATAAAACACTATCGCCTGTTTGCGGTTTTTGATAATTATGTTCATATTGCACGATTCACAAGTATTTTTAACTGCATTTTGTTACACTTTTTGTTTTGTTAATTGCAAATTAACAAGTACTTATCAAGGTTTTCACCGAACAACTAAAATATTGTTTTTATAAACACTTAGCGATCAAACGCGTCCACTGTTTGACAATCATTTATGGATTATGTACAAGCTCTTACATGATAACACTTTTTTATCTACCATGGATTAGATTGGATATTTTTGTATCAAACAGAGTACTTATAGATACGTAATTAACATATCAATATGTGAACCTGAGGGATCATAATATTTACAAGTCAATTATCACGTGTCATTCACAGTTGTTTCATAGAATTGCTGATTAATGGGGTCCATCGACTGAACTTTTCAAGTACATTTAAGGGTTGACATGGACTAAAAAGGTCAGTTGAAATAAAAGGTTTTATTTTTGGGTAAATAAAAACACATTATAAGAAACACAGAGGATATATTTTCAGATATAATGCCACGACAGGTCAAAAATAAAACTCACGTACGTGAGGAATAAGAAACGATAAATATATAAAACTCTATACAAATAGTTAACAAGGTGACAGTGTCTAACGATCAGTTTTTCAACTTATTGCAATCAAACTGAACTTTACACTTGAGGACAAAATTATACGACTTTGATGACTATACACACTCCAGCTTTAGACTTATAACCGCATTGTTTACGAATACGGATTCCACAAATATCGTGAATCACTGCCTCTTTTATTTTGTCCTCAAGTGTAAACAGCTATCGAATTTCCCTTCAAAACACTTTTAGCTTGTTTGTGACAGATTGATTTAAGAAGCGAAGTGCCGAGCTTTGTTTGTTCGGATATATTCATTGAATTGTATTCAGAAGAGGATTCAGTTGCCTATTCGACTACAAGTAAGTGCATCTACTTATGAAATATTATTGCATTGTCTAATTTATACATACAAGTAACGTCTATTACCAACATTTAAAATTTTAGAAATTCTACACAATAAAATTTACCCTACTTATAGCATTACTCGCTGCATCAATCAAATTTTAATTAAATAGCTATGATCGATATTTGTTTAAAGTAATTTACTACTACTAAAACTGACTGAAATTACAAAATTCATTATGTACTTATAATTACGAATTGAAACGTCGAAGAAAACAATAGTTGAGAAAATTCGAACAAGTTAAAACAGTCGTTTGGATAAAAGTTTACGGTAGGTGCAAAAGCTTACTTGGTACAAACGTTTTTTTTACTTTTTGGAATTTGATATTTATTGTATACAAAGTTGTCAATGAAAAACCTTACTCTCCTCGTTAGCTCTTACTTGTAATATGGATAACGTGTCATAAATATTTCATTAGTTTAATTTCACGATGTTGCAAATAAAATATTTAAAAAGTTATTCATAAAACACTTCAATAGATAGATTGTATCTAACAGACGATAATATTACACTAATTATTCATAAGGATAACTCTTTGTAGTTTGAAAACTATGTGTACTTATATAGAAGTCTTTATTAGGGATCACAGTTGGAAAACACTAGTTCGATACACAAATCGGGGAAATTACAGTCTAGATCTAACTAAACTACTAATCTATTATTTCATTAACAACTATTTTCACTTATCGTTATTACTTATTCATATTAACAACAAAATAATTGATTAAAATATCAGTTTGAAACATTATCAGTTTAAACACTGAGATATTTAACAGAATAGGTATTCAACAATTATAATTTAAATAACTAGAATATGCGAAAGATTTAGGAAAAAGGAAAAATAAAGCTTAAAAAAAACATGAAGGACTACACTTTAACATTTATTAAAATTAAAATATTGTACTGATTAAGGTAACTCAACTTTGGTAAAACAATAAAACTAAACAATAAATATTTTTGCATTTTAGAATATCTTAAATAACAGCGAATTCGTACTTAACACCAAAAGAGGTGTTTACTAATAGACGCTAAATATTTTAAAGCTCATAAAAATCAGTGATACGTAAAAATCTTCTAATAGCATTAAACTGAAGCTCCGAAGGTAATATAGTTACTACTTATTTATTACTCTTAAGTTGTACCTAAGTAAGTACTTAACACGTGCTGAAATATTAGCGTGAATCAAAGTACAGTCGAACTACCGAGGACCAGTTTCCAATAATATCGATCAATATTGTTATTATTTATTCAGATTTTTTAGATATTGATAAGTGTATATTTTAAAAGAGGACGCGTATTGTGTTTGTTCTGCAATATAAAGTGTTTACTAAAATATTATTTTTGTTAAGAAACTGGCCCCAAAAGGAAGCTAATAGTAATAAGTCTAGAAGATCACAATGCGTACACGTAAATTATTTCATAGCTTCCTACAACAGTATTATCAGCAATTTTTTAAATATTGACTTATTTCGTAATTTTTGTTATAAACCTAAAGTCTAATTTTCATTAAACTTAGTTCGTATTTTCATTAATTTTGTTAACACTTAAAAATGACCTAAAGTGTCCTTGATAATAAATTAATTGCTCTATTTGAGACTGCTGAATTATGTAACAAAGTAATAGAAAAGGAAGATCTTGTGATGAACGGCGAATTAAGAAAGGAATTAGGGACAGAACAGGAAACAATATTATTTCCACTAAAACTAATTATATTATATTATGAATAAACAATCTACAAATTAAGAAGAAACGAGACCAGCTCATAATGCAGAATTTTTAATAAATAAGTTAAAATTAATTAATTGATATTGTTTAAAACTAAGCATCCTTACTCGACCATGTGTTCTGTGAAAGAAAAAATAATTTATTTATATGAGTACGTATGTAAGCACGTCTAAAATTCTATCATTGATTGTAATATAACTTCTAACACGAAAACCTTCAAACAAATGGAAAGATCGATCAATATCGTATTTTAGATAAGGCATTAATGGAAATTACAAAGTTTATTCGAACTTTCTCTGTCTCATTATATCTTTGATGTTACGGAATGGAAGATACGCATTGTTGTTAGAATTGGTTCTGCAAGAAGAATCGATAAAAAGGAATATATTGATAAAGCCTTATTTAAAACCCATAATATGAAATTGCAGAATTTGTTTTAATTAGACATATAAAACCTCCATTTTTATATGTCTAATAAAAACAAATTTTAGGAAGATTGTTTTATACAATTTTATTTAGTTCAGAATATTTTGACAAAGTAAACGAAAAGGATTTATACCCTATATAGAAACAAAAATAAAGTCGTAAGATAATAAAGTAACAAGTTACCTTGTTCCTCAACGGGCGTATGCTCTTCGTCCGAAGAATCGAATCGACTCTCGATTAATGAACTCTGTTTCTGCAGTGACTGGAACCAAAGATGCAATTATCGATACTAATAATTGACGTAGGTACAATGTTTTATAAATTCGCATTTTTTTTTTGCTTTGTGAATGAAGCAAGATTTTTATATAAAAATAATGATTGTGTATATGAAACATGATATTCCTGTTGCAGAATCGTATTTTTGCGCAAGTAAATTGTTGATATCAAATATCTGAAACGTTCTTTAAATTGCAATTATTACGGTAAAGATGGAGAAAAAACATCAATAGCTAGTCTATATGTAACTTCGATTGCCTACATATGTAACTTATACTTTGTGATAACAATGTTAGCCGTACCTTATTGGAGCGTCGTCTCGGCGGCGATATCTTGTTCCATAAAGCTTCAAGCTGATCGAAGTGCTGAGATTGCGCTATTGCCGCCTCTTCGGGTCCTAAGCTCACCTGCAGTTGACGTTTTATGTCAATTTTAAAATTTATCCAAGTTATGAAAATGTTACTGACAGTAGAAATAGTTTAGGTTTAGATTTTACCTGTGAACCTAAGTCTTTGTTCTTTGCTTCTTGTATTTTTGAGATCTCTTCCATTGATGCGGATACAGAAAACCTTAAAGAAAACATATCAGTAAATTTTTTTGTCCTTGAAGTTTAATTTTTTCGGTATGTTAGTTTTCTTACCTTCTCTTCAAACGTTCATCTACTTGAGCCATCATAGCTGCCGAAGTAAGATGTCCATATTTCTTCTGCCAGGTATACGTATCCAAAGAAACTTCTTTCTTGAGTAATCTTCTCATCGGCCGCTTCGGAGCCAACGGCCGCAACTCTGGACAAATAAATATCGCTTGTTGTTGTTTTTCTTATATTCGCGTCTGATATTGAATTACTGTTTCCTTTTTCCATTAAGTAATGAATGTAGCTTGTATAGTGTAGGTAAGTTATTGAAAGGTCAAAAGGTTCCATTACAGTTATTAAACGTAAATCTTGTTGAAATTTGTATGATGATGTCGTCTAAATAGAAAAGTACATTAACTTTCTGTAACTTAATGAGTTGAGTGAATGTATTGGACTTACTTGACTTACCATCAACATCTTTAGTAGGTGCAGCGTACGTTGGTATTTTAACATACGTGGCTGGTGTATTATGCAGACAAATCATCGGAAGGCAACCTGGTGGAAACCATACAGTGAATCGATATTTTTCATAATAATGATAATATTATCATATTGAAATAATATTTGTTTTTTGTTTAAACAAACCAATAACTGGAGAAATTATTTAATCAAAATTGTCAAAAACTTCATCATAGAGGAAAATATTTAATGTAGCTACAATTCAATTCATATCTTCAAGCATCACACACGAATCATCATATCTCTCATTATCAGCCATTAACATACCTCCTCTCTTATCATAATAATTTATTAGTCTCGAATTCATTGATAAGTATTAATATAACATTGCTAGGACAAAGGGTGTCACCTCGATCCAACAGATGAACAGCGATTCGTGCGCAATCGCTAGTGATCTGGAACCCGAGTAGTGGCACGTGCAACGCTAAGGATGTCAACGCTAGACCCCTCTTAGTTTCCCAGATAATAAGTGTTTTATCTTCCGCACCTGGTTAAGCAAAACAGATTTTGTAAGTGTACTTGGCAATCAATTGAGTACAGGTACCTAGATTTGGAAATGCTAAATATATAATCAGATGGAATTTAGACTGGAATTAATTTGGACGAAGAGATAATGCTGGCGCTTAATGCGATAAGTAGTCTGCGTAAATGAAATGTAATTATGTTATGTTGATAAGCGTTTCTAGAAATTGGGGTCTGAATTCAATAAATTTAAGAAAATAATATAATCTATTCAAGGAAAGCATTCTTGTGAAATGTATCCGAAATTGGAAAAAATAGGTATCTACTTCTTCAAAACTATAGTTTTTAGCTTCAGATATTTATACTTACTAGACACAGCGATAGTTCCGTCTCCAGTGACTTTGACGCAGGTAACTTTTCCCAGATGTCCAGATAGCAAATGAAGGTCGGATCCAGTATTGATGTCCCACACTATGAGATTACAGTCCCAAGACCCTGATACTATCTGAGTCTTATTTGTTATAGACACTGCTACGCAGGTGACTATGTCTGAGTGACCGACCAGTACCTGTAGGATATATTTTCCTTTTAAAATGGTTTTACATTTTTCTAGTTCGCTCTTCAAAAGGTCATGTCAATATCGAGATTGTTGTTGTAAGACCATAATGCGATTATGCTAAAACTTTAAGTCTTAACCCTTAAGTTTTTTTTGTTGATTCTTCTGAAGGGTTGACTGATGGCTTATTTTTAATAGAAAAAAGGTTTTGTATGAAATTACACACATCCTTTATATTATTTAAAAGAGCCACCACTTTAGCAGGGTTCTGTATATCAGTGAAGTCCTGACAAATGACAAAAAACTACTACTCACCTGAGACAATTTCCCTCCATCCAACTTCCAGACCTTGAGCGACATATCCATGGAACCAGTGACAACATGTTGCGAGTCGGCTGTCAAAGCGAAACATGTGATCCTTTCTGCGTGAGATACGTTCCGTTTTTCTTCTCCACTGTCACCGCCGGCTAGTGTCCAAATACGAACTGAGTTATCACCGTCGGATAGTACCTGTAGGGTATAAATTAAGTTAATGAGAATTTTAAACCGCTCAAATATCAAACAAATTGATGGGCCAGTTTTAATATAAAAAAAAAACATTAAATTACAAGACTGATACTAGGTATGGGTTTAATACATCCTGTGACTATATCAATGACTTCTACTTTGGCCCAAATTCCAACAAGTCACGAGCACTCTCCAAGTTTGTAAATCCTGAAATCTATTAGACTTTAGGCTAACATAGTGCACGTCTAAGTTGATAAAGTTGTAGGAAACTTGGCTACTATCGTAACGGTTTGTCATTGCATGACTTATCGATTTTTTGTTTCTGTTACATCGTGTCTGTAGACTGTATTGATGATCTAGAGGGAGGTGGTGTTAAAGATTTGCCTTATCGACATGTCTAGTAATAATGTTACGGCAGACAGAAAAAGAAGAAAGAGAAAAATGCTAAAGAGACCTAAAATAACAATGAGGGGATGATGATTCATGATTTCTGTAGTAAGTACTTACAGCGAACTTCATATTAAGCGTGACATCAAGGCTGGCAGTAGGCGCGGCAGTGGAGTGCAGCACGATGCCCGAGTCTACCAGCCACACGTGCACTGTGCGAGCGCGGTCGCCTGACATTGCGCGACGACCATCCGACATCATGAGAAGTGTTTGTAGGGCGGCTGAGTGACCCTGTTTTTTCAAATGTGTTTTATGAGAACTTGTTTGTTTGATACAATTTGATAGTAACTTAAGAAATGAGAGACAGAACTGAGACTTTATGTATCGTATGGCACAAGGCAATGGGTGCCTAAATAAAATTGTGAGATAAATTAAAGTAAAATGAATACGTAAAGGTTAAAGATAAAATGTTTGTTGATAAGACAAGTTTCTTAATTACATGTTTAAAACAGAAGTTAAAACTTTCACGCGAACGACCTTCATACATACTCAAGGAACTGAAGTCTTGAATATATCGTCAAGACATAATAAGTGGGAATACTACCTACATTTGTACATAAAAAATAAGCCACTATATAAACATACCTTATACGTCAACGAAGGAGAATTATCAGCCAGCTGCCAGACCACAATAGTTCTGTCCTCAGACCCACTGAGTACCAACAAATTGTTAGGAGAGAAGGTAACACAAGTGACATGTCCTAGGTGGCCGTTCAGCGTTGTTTGAAGACGATGGGTGGAGAGATGCCATACTCGAACTAAGCCGCGGGCACAACCGCTAGCGGCCAGTTGGCCGTCACGGGAGATTTCTAGGCAACTGATTGGGATCAGCTCGCTTTGTTCCGCCTGTTGGAAAAGTTTAAGTTTTATTAATAAGTTTTGTATTAAGTGATAGTGAGTGAAGCAAATCGGAATAAAAAATGTGTGCTTATTATTAATGTCAAGAATAATCAACAAAATGTAGGGTAGCCGCATGTAACTAAAATATCAAGACAACCTACACCTTAGTGTGTCCAGGACCATGGATGCTGTAAAGGATCCGAAACGTCGGGATTAAATAATATTAATATAACCGCGGTGAAATCCGTAAAAGTAGTTTTATTTAAATGTCTACCTAATATTCGCGTAAGTGTCAGAAATCAAAATGTTTGCTTCTTCTTTTCGGTTTAAAAATGAAAATAGATAAAAATAAATCAGGGTATGGATATTCCAAAGTTACCTGTAACATTGTGACATTCGTCATAGATTTTGTTTGGCGTCGCTTCGTCTGCTTAGTTGGTCGGAAATTGGTCAAGTTATCTTCTGTGTGGAATGAATAAATCGTTACTCTGTTGCCGCCTGAAAATAATGCAAGGTTAGCAAAGATATCTCGTAAAAAGAAACTGTGTTTGACGGGCTGTTCTTCATGTTGCATGAGAGAAAATTCTTCTTACTTACCTGCAGCTAACAAGAAATGATCTTTATCCGCAACAGCAAGGGCAGCCAGATCATGAGCTACTGCTAATGTTCTTAAAAGCGTTGCGCTGTGTAGACTATATAGGTAAATGCGTTGGTCTGCACACCCTACTGCCGCACGAGATGAGTCGTGAGCCACGCAGAAGCATTTCACCTAAACGTGAACAAGAATATATTATAAACAAATTATATTTCAATCATTTTTCAATGAAACTGAGCATGTATATATGTGTTGGTCCGTAGTAGGCCTAATGGTTGACTGATCGTTTATTTTGAAGGTAATTGTGAATTCAATCAAATGTTTTGCAAAACTTTGGTCCACGAAACTATTCTTAACTTGAAATAGTCTGCACTTTAAGAAACTTTTTCAAGACAGCAGAACCTTCTTTCCTGGAGAATTAATTAAAGAATCAATTAGTACCTGTCCGAGTCTAAGTTTTCGATTCAATTTCCTATTAATTGATAGTTCGTTGATATCGAGAAGTGAACATCGAAAATAATTTAACTTTGTCCTTTGTTCATCTTAATGTTCAGACTAATATAAGACTGGTTCATAAATTATAGCAATTATTATGTAAATTACTGAACTAAATCATATTTACTAATATCTTAGTAGGTTCATGTACGAAATTTTTTTTAGAATAATTCTTATGCTTATATTTCACAGATTATATTTCTATTATTCATATACTGCAGTAATTATGGTTTTCTGATTAATGAAAGCTGTAACTATCTTGTCAGGAACATTAATTACAACAGTATTGTGTGGTTAGAGAATCAATGTTGTCATCACAGATATTGATAATCAATCACTTTGATAGTCTGCACGATACTATTCAGTGAGCAAATAATTAAAAGAATATTTGTCTCGTATTAAACACTAGCTTTCTCGTAAAAAGGCCTTCCTCAATAGATCAGCTATCAAACACTGTTTTTTTTTCTAAATCGGACCACTAATTCCTGCGAAAGCTCTTTTTAGTAAATAAACAAATTCTTCAATGTTATTACATTACAATGAAAATATAACAAAAGTTTATATAGGAACAAAAATAA
This sequence comes from Helicoverpa armigera, assembly GCF_030705265.1. Classification (NCBI taxonomy): domain Eukaryota; kingdom Metazoa; phylum Arthropoda; class Insecta; order Lepidoptera; family Noctuidae; genus Helicoverpa; species Helicoverpa armigera. The sequence goes on along the minus strand of NC_087123.1, from coordinate 9,444,636 downwards.
AATGTTCCCGAACCCACAATATCGATGGTACCATAATAGCATCGCTTAGCGTGCCGTATCTACCAAATGTAATAAGAAACGGGTCCAAGAGCACTTAAAAGAAATCGGTGGTAATCTATTTTCTCTAACGAATAAAGAGCTTAACCAATTTAGTGATCCCCAATTACGTAGGTTGAATGTGCTATATGTCAAGCCTGTATTGGTCTGAATATTTTGGGGACAACAATTTGGTCACGGGTTTCGCAAGTTTGAATTTATCGGGAATTAGTTGTAGGAATCTCAAGTTGGTCGGGGTGGCCGTTGACAAGCAAAGGAATGTTTTGTTCTTTGAAAGGGTTTATTTTATAAAGTTGTTGGAGAAATTTTTATTTCAGTGTCAATTTCATAATGGCACCTAGAAGTAATATAACTCCATATATGCTCTATGTACTGTACATTTCCGTTTTTATGGACACTACATACAAATTCCGAAATAAGTTATACGTATAAGTATCTAGGTATCGTTAAGAAAAAAAATACGTTTTAGTATATAAGTATATTTTATACGTATAAGTATATACGTATAGGTATATAACTATCGTCCTAAGTTTTTAAACGATATAGTAGAAGGCAATGCCCTTAAACATAAATCTCGACAAAAATAGCGGCTTAAGATGATAAATTTAAATTGAGGCCGCAGAAAAAATACCTTTACTTTTATAATAACTACAAGTTAATTCCCTTAACAAAATGTTTTCTCATCGAGGCAACTTTTAAACTTTGTCTATTTAATTTTAACAAAATCCTCGTACCGTGGCGTGAGATTAACGTTGTTCCCAGATAATAGGAAGGTATTGCTGAACAAAGTTTTAAGATAAAGTTATGTTGGGACGCAACAGGGGTCCTCTTTGAATAAAGTTTTTCTTTCTCTCCGGCCGTATAAAATGAAGTAGATAAAAGAAAAGTGATAGTGATTCTACTAAGAGGAAATTGAATTTATGGTATAAATCGGATTAATTTGCAGGGATTGCGCGAAGCAGAGAGCCAGGACTGACCTAGTCGCGAGGTTGTAATAATTGCTTCATCTTTTATGCTTCACTCCGCCATATTAGATTATGAACTGTACAAACGCCAGTCCTGTTGGCTGGGATGCTATTCTCTATTATAATACCTACGGGATCTACAGCGGATTGTACAACAAAAGCTTCCTTGTCTTTAACTTAAACAATGAGTCCGTTGTTTCCATTCAAAGTTAATTAGACTGGCATTTGTTTTATTTTTGTAAAATAGCTACAACCTTTTGTCGTGATTAGTTTAATTAGAATTTATGAAATGTTGAACTTCTGAAAAATAATGAAATCGTTCCTACTCTACGCAAAGAATGCCTATTGCTTAAAAATAGAATTACGGACATTATGAAATATATTTTTAGTCGAGGACAAATCGAAAATAACACGAAGATATAAAGTTTTCAACACATTTCATACTATCCTTGCAACGTGACACTGTAACAAAATTGTTACCTGTCACTTCCACCCTACTATACACTAAAACATTCTCTCAAAGCTTACCTTAGCCTTGTGTCTCTTCAGTACATGCAGATGTGTCCCCGTAATGAACGTTCGGACATGCAGTTCATTTTCTCCTTGCAACGTGACAAGAAACACATTGTCGTCTGTCACTTCCATAGTGTTTATTGGCACGCCAGCGTTCACGGTACTGAGCAGTGTGAAGTTGTCTACGTTCCACGTGCAAACTGTCCCGTCTTGGGAACATGTGACAAGGATCTCGCCATCTTGGATTACTTTGACAGCTGTCACTGGGCCGCGGTGGTGGTCTAGTTTTGTTACCTGGAGTGAAATATACTTTCTTAGTTTTGATTGATAAATGCAAAACATGTAAAGAAATAGCAAGAAGAAAGCAAGTAAGAAGAAATTTTATGTCTTTAAGAAAGTTATAAGGTCCTCAAAAAGCAGTTTGAAGACAAAATTAATATAGTTTTATTTTTTATTAATATACTTTTATGAAAAACAAAATTGTAGCCTTCAAAAATAGTTTCCAGTCTAGTGAGTTTCTAGTAATAAAATAAAGTGAAATTAAAATATATAATAAAATAATATTGAACTTACTAATGCCCCATCTACGAGTGACGTGACAATAACCGCCGAGTCCTCCCCCCCGCTGATCACTAACGACCGGTTCACGATGGCTGCCACGCACAGCACCGGCGCTATGTGTTCTCTGACAAACAATATGTTATTGTAACAGGATTGATATTGGTAGCTAGATGTTGTTGCTATAGGAACGGGTAGTAACAAGAAGATAGGCATAATCTTAGGAGAGCTGAGCAAAGGAAAATGTTTTATTGCATAAAAGGACAACGAGGCGTAAGAATGTTCTAATATATACTGTCAAATATAAGTTTATCAGTGGTTGAAAATATTGAAAAGTAATGAAATAAGAATTATTATGATTATTATGATTTTATTCATCTATCATACCAAATTAGACATTACGGTTGCTAGGTGCTATGGCTAAAAAGATATTGAGGAAGTGCTGACAAACTTTAGATATGAAATTAAAATTGTGATCTTAAAATCTTTTCTTTACATTCTATTTTCTTTGGAAAAATCTGAACTTTTATACAAGTTCAAATGACGCATGTAACTTTATAGTTCAATATAATGACTTCAACACCTTCAAATTGAACTTCTTATATCATTCTTTGTTGTAAGAGATAATGGACTGGAATTAATGTCGTTAGTACAATAGAACACGACATTAATTAGGTAATTGATTACAATGAACAGAATTGATATTGTATTTTGTCAACCAATGTACCTCCTATCTAGAAATTACTTGGATCACTAGTTCCAGCTGTGTTGCTTCATTGAAATATTTTCTTCACAAACCTAACCAACTAATAAGAAGAAATAATGATGTCATTTGTAATATGAACACAAAAAAGAAAGGTTAATGTTCTAACGTTTCCAAGATGATGTCTCCGAAATCCTTCAGTAGTTTTTGTCTAAGGGTAAGTATGTTCCTACTTATATTACAAACAACAAAAACGTCCTATCTTTAATAGGTAAATAAAATAATTAAGCTACTACTTACAGTATTTTAGTCTTGACTGCTAATGTGTGGAGATCCCAAACAATGACGCTGGTGTCTTCTGACCCAGTCAGAAGGTATTGTGATTCTCTTGTCACGCACATGCATAGGATTCTTCCTGAATGACCTGGTGACAAAATAAATGCCTTTTATGATAAAACGAATAAAAATACAACATGCTAATGATTAAAACGTAGATTCAAATAATTTCGTTTATCCTACATAAATAGGTATAATAGGTAGGATAATCGGGCAGGTTTCCTTACGTAATATACCTATTGCAAAGTTCTTCGTTCGCTTTCAACTCGTACCCATAACATAAAAACAGTTTCGAAACTTTTCACACATTTGCTCTTGTTACTCCAATAGTTAGAACAGTCTTTATGTACATGAGTGCGGTTTGTAAAGTAATGTACACACTAATGTTTGTACATCCAAAAGCGCAAAGTAAGGGTTGTTTTCGGGTTCAATCTGCAAATAAATTATGACGGCAACTCTCGGGTTGGATGTGTGGATATTTCCCAATATAGATTAGATCTATAGTGCACGGTAACCATTTCCAATGTATTACCCGAAAGCTAGAGCCAGCAGGAAATATTGACATGGACATCCGCAAACTTCGGCCGTAGTTGCTTGTATTAAGTGCTTGTTTATACTGCACAGAACTTGATGATTTTGCATTTCGGTGAGTATGATATGAGCAATCGGTAGGGCTGGATTTTGTTTTGATCACTTAATAGAACGGTGAAACCAGGGAGGAGGCTCCGGATTTTTTGAATACCTACCTATCGTTTTCTTTAAAAGACGGTTTATTATTGATATTAAAGTATAAATAATCGAAATGATCCACGCGTATCCACACGTATCCAAACCTCATTGTTATTATGTGTAAACCACCAATTTCCATACGAACAATGATTTTATTTACCTACTTTGGCTTTAAGTTTAAACCATTCATGTTAACCGCATTAGCCATTTCAATTCACAACTTTTGCTAAACAAAACACAAAACCATTCATTAGAATCATTCGATTATAAATTCGGAAGTTCCGATTAATGCACAACAATTTCGTCGATATGCAGGGATACACTCGGTTGGTAAAACAATGATATTATGTAAATAACTAGCAATCTCGATGATTGCAAGTGTAACATGATGTTGATTTTGTTAGTCATGCGTGAAAGGTTGGATTGCGGATGACTGGGTAATTGAATGTTCACACTGATATAATAATTAAAAGCCTATTCGCACAATAGTGTCCTTTCGTATCTCGAGCAGCACATTAAACAGTCGGTCTTATCGGGAACCGACAGTGTTGGTACATTCGCAATTCATTTAGAGTAGCCGAAAAATATTTATAATTCAGCCTTCTCCGTATATTTGATAAAAATATCCAGAGTCTTTACTGAGGTCACGTTCGGCAGAAATAGCTCTAAAAGTAGGCACATTCAGGTAGATAACAATCACCCGCATCTATTAGGACTCCAAGCAGACCTTAGCCTAGTTTGTGTACCTATAAATATATCCTTCACAGTGTGAACGAACTTTCGCAAAATTTTCCGCGAAGAAAATGATTCTTATATCCATCATATATGAGGTAGAAATTGGTTTTGCAAGAAGGAAATCTAATCTTTTAGATTGATCTTGGACATCGTCTGAGCGTGGAAATAGATGGAAGTAGATTATTGCAATAAAATTGGTGCGCTCGCGTGTTACTAGTGGGGCGGGTTCTTGCAATTTTTAACACGAAGACTCTTTAAATGTATGGGATTTGAGTTCGATTATTTCAAGGTTTTTGTTTTTTAGATTATTTTAAATTAGGTCAGTTTGATTACCTACTTTAGATTACGTAGCTTACTTGACGTACAGTCTTGTTCCGATTTTAATTTTTGACCTCCGATTTTTTTTCTAATTCATGATCAAAAATCATTCCAGTATGTTTCTCTTCTTTAGACCAAATTCCAGCAAAGTATAAAAATACTATGTTTACCTACAACATAACAAACGAATTGTTAGTGTTCGAGTTAGCTCACGATGCCCAGGAGTAAGCGAAGCGTATTGTGAAACATTACATTGTGCAAGTCCTCAATAGAGTTTGTTCCTTGTTTGTGAACAACAATCCTGAATTTTAATGTCGTCCACCAAGTTTTCTACGCTAGCCCTGAAGTAACTTTTTTCGACTCACAAAACATTTAGAACAGGTAGGCACTGAGATTTAAATTACTTTCGCAAATAACTAATTAAAAGAGAACAATTTTGTTAACCTGTCAAAAGAGCAAGAAAGAATTTCTGGCAGTGATGGTACTGATGTTAGAACAGGGTAGGTTTTAGCGTTGTATAGACAAACTCAGCATTTTCAAAAAGAAAAACAAAACAAATTAAAACGAGGCACACTTGATTTATTATTTGAGTTAATTTCAAGTTGAGCGCTGACCGGTTTAATTGCTGCAAAGTTTTTAATTAAACGCTATCACAAGTGGAACTGTGGAGTAAAGTATTGCTGTTTATCTTTAAGAGTGATGTGGTGTTTACTGCTCGTTTTGTTTTAAAGACTAAAAATTGTCTTTCTCCGAATTTGGGCGTTTTTACTCGACTGTGAATAAGGTTAAAAGAAAGACTATTACAGTCAAACTTTATGCAGGTTTTTCTTTGTCATTTTTATGAGTATAAAAATTGTTTCTCTTTTTTTCAATACAATTTTATAATTAAAAAAAAAAAAAAACTGCAGCACTAATATGTAGGTATTAATCAAGTTTTTTATGTACCGTATAGCTGAAAAGCAAATATGCCGTTTGAAATATATTACACTATTATATCTCACCTTTAAATGTATGAACTCTGGAGTTAGACATGACATGCCACAGTTGAGGGTCTCCCGCTGAGGGTGCGAGCACTAGATGTTGTCCCGAAGGTGCCAGTTGCAGGAGTCGCGCACCAGCGCCAGGAGTTGATCCTCCCACTGAGAGGACGCGAACTGTTGATGCTATTGGTGGTTGTAACCTAGGACAAAACATAGTGAGGTGAATTTTTTGACTGCAGTAGTAAATGGCGCTGAATACGAAATATTCAAAGTTCAAAAATTTTCTTGAAATCGATCACTCAAACAGATAACATTTTTTCAACAAGACTTGATTGTCAAGTTAGCTGGTTTAACGGAAAGCTCTCTTAAATTATTGTTTTTTTTTGTCACACAAAAACCCGAAGCTCCAGAAAAGTTTTTTCCTAAAAACATCGGCATCAAACAAGCAAGTTTTCCGACCATGACGTGACATGTCATTCTATTTACATAAGCTACTCCAAAAGGGCATTTGATAACAGTAAAGTGCGAAATAGTGTTCCTTTTCAATAACGAGACATGAAATAAAGATAAACATACTGAAGTAACAATGCAAAGGGAAGAAAAACATACAATATTATACGAAAAGAAAGAAAACAAAGGCAATGTTTTTCCCTTATCTATCCCAATTATTTTCCCTGGATTTCTCATTAAGAATAATCGTCTACTCTTGTCCCCGGGAACATAAATTACGAAAAACTTAATGGGGAAGATAGGGAGTGCGATTATCAAGTTAATGAACAATAAAATGTTACTTCTGGGACATTAATGAGAATTTTACAACATTTTTTAAAGGTAAAAAACAATTTGTATTAAAAGAGGCACGTGATGGAGAACTTAACAAATGTATTTTGACATGTTTTCCTTCTAATAGATGCCACTTCAGCTAAGCTCTTAAATGTTGAACTTGTTACTGCTTACTACAATGAGGAACTGAAGAACATAGTATTTCAACTATAAATTGCTAAGAATAAATTTACCAAAATAAGATAGTTCGCTAGTTTATTATTCTAGTACCTGTCCAAAGATCCGTAAAAACCCTTTTGGAAGGTTGACATTTACAGATTGAGCAGAAAGGTTTCTATGTGTGTTTAACTTTTCTCGGACATTTTGATGAAGGAATAACCATTTTTTTAACCGATAGTCAGATTAATGTACCTCCCTACGTTTGTACCTAAGTATTGTACGAAGTACCTACCTACTCGTAATCATTTTTATATTTTAGATTAGATTTATATTAGTTTCTGCAAAAATATGACAGCTTTTACATAAATGAAAAGTCGCATAGTGTTTTATCTTCCTACTAAAACATGTCTACAAAGTGAACCCAATGCTAACTGCGATAAAGCCAATTGTTTAGTTGTACGTTTTCGTGCGCTCAGGTGTTTCCTAGACTCCAATTCCAGTGAGTGGTTACTATGTAATTGCAGTACACTAGTATCACCCGTAACGACCAGTTTTCGAACACTATAAGCCAAATTGATCACTTCTAACGTTCGCTTCGTCTAATTAATGACTATTCTCGAATGTTCTGGAACACTGGATTTCCTCCAAGCACTGTTTGTAAATGATCGGAATTTATATCAGTTCTCGTATCTGTAATGTCTAAAGATCTGACATCGTGTGTACGAATGGAGCAATTAATATGGAAGTTTGGTTTACTTGAGCCGTAATGTAAGGAAACTTTGGCTTTATAGAGTTATCTGTATCGTAAATACTATTGCTTTAGTGCTGTAGATATTGATTGGTTCTGTTCGAGGTTTGTTTATTGGGAACTTTGTGTAAGTGGGACATTGTTAGTATTAGTCATACATACGTTGAAATAATTTAAAAAGAGGTAATGATTTCAGTACCCGAGAATTTATGTAAAAATTGAGGTTTTTGGGTTTACCAATTTACATTTTAGTGTACCTACTCTATGTTTAGATTTTTTTCTAACAATTTCGTAAACGTGATAGTTTACACCCCAAAACTTGTTTGTTGTTTGTAACAAATATTGTAACAAACCATTTACAACAGTTTTAGTATTTAACGACCAATAAAGGTTATTTATGATATTAGTTGGCGTTTTGATTGGATGATAAGTAAGCGTTTACATTTGTTCGACGGGGCACGCGATGTTCAAGGAATTGAACTTGTCTGATATTGTTCGGCAAGTTTCATGACAAAGTTTGTAATAGAACAAGTCAAGCGATGCACTAACTTAACTTGGAAACTAGTAATTTTACTTTGTACACTTATTCGATAAAAAATAAAATGAGAAGAAAATATACAAAATGTAAAGTAATTGGAAGCGCTTATCATCGTTGTGATGCAATAAAGGTACAATATACATAATTGATGCAATTTAAGTACACGTAATTTTGCGTAAATAAATCTTCAGTCATTAAAATGAAAGAGAAATCTCGGCTCGACGAAAACCGGTCACAACTTACGAATAAATGTTGCCAAAATAAATATAAAAGTGCGTCATTTCGGATGGTATATTTTGTGTTCCAGAGGCATTTATAATGGAGATTCCGAATCAAATGGGGTTTCCTCAATCTCCGGATTCAGAGATAGCTGACCCAAATCCAATTGCTTATCTTATCGGAGATCAATCCAATATACAATTTGTTTGGTTTACTTTAAATTATTCATGATCCATTCGATTGGTACAATTGAACAATGATTTGATGGCTATGAGTTTTGAATAATATATGTGTAGTTGGAAAGGATGTTAAGAATTTCGGAATAAGCATGAAGATATTGAATAAACAGTTAATTCCGAGTATGATTTGAAGGTCATAAGAGTTTTACATTATAATCAAACTCCTTTGCATATTATTCCTTTGCATTTATATCCTACTTAGAAACTAGCAGACATGTTACCAAAAACTTTCCATTCGTATCACCATATTCATATAAAGTGTCACACCTACTGCATACATCTAAATAATACTGCAAAGACGGAGAGAGCATCTTCAATATACAAACTAAAAATGAACAATATCTTACCATCCATTGAGAGGCACAAGTAGTGGCTTGTCGTAGCCGTCACACCACGCCATGGCGGCGGTCACTAGAGTAGCCAGCACCCCACGACGCGCCACCGCCGGTCGGAGCCATGCTATTATCTAGGAGAGAAAAACAATAAATTGTAAAGGCGTATTTGGGCTATAAAGAAAATATGGGAATGGGACATATGAAGCAAGGACATTATAAAAATCTGTGGAAGTAGGTAATACCTAGGTGCCACTCTTTTACTAAACTGTTCCTTGCTGAAGTTAATTTTAAACTATAGACGGTAAAATTGATTGGTAGTACCCCCTTCTTTAAGTATTGCAAATTCTTCAGGAAGTAGGTAGTACCTAGGTGCCACTCTTTTACTAAACTGTTCCTTGCTGAAGTTAATTTCAAACTATAGACAGTTAAATTGATTGGTGTAGTCACCCCTTCTATGAGTTTTCAGTACCATACAAATTCTTCATTTTACAAAATTAATTCCAGAATCAAATTCTAACTATCAATACTTTCAACATTTGCTTCAAAGTTAGAGTCAATTACTTGACTAGTAAATCCAGGCACTATACTCGATTGTAAGTCAATGAAGGCTTCACTTAGGAAAGTTTAGCTCACTAGTTCAGCGGCGAATAAACCGCATCAACCAACTGCCTTCCGCACTTTACTATCTGCAGTTCACGTCAGATAACTTTACATACTACGAGTTTGTATAAAGTGTAAATTAACTAGGATTGAGCATTTATTTACATACTTTTCGCAAAGGTTCGTTCTTGCCCATATAACAAAGTAGGAGTTATTTTTGCCATATTGACAAAAATATGGTTAAGCAGGGTCTAATGACGAGTTTTGGCGTGTCAATAATTATTATGCTTCACCTAAAAGCAGGTGTTGTGTTCTGGACCATGATAAGATTGATCAGTTAGTCTAGTTTGAAATAGTAAAAAAAAACTGTTGTGTCGTGAAAACAAAAATACCGGCCGAATTGAAACCCTCCTCGTTTTTGGGAAGTTGGTTAAAACAATATTCATTTGATAAAAAAAGCAACGCAACAACCCCATAACTATCTTAAAAAAACAAATGCTCCATTACGACCGGACCCCTAACCCTTAACTTAGAACATTTTTTATACTCACCCGCAATAAAGTGGGCACACTCGAAGCCTCATGTCTTTATAGCTATCTATTGAATTTGTGACTGTACGTAAACCAATTTCCAAAGTTACTGGGGAACAAAGGCTTATGGAAACTCGTTAAAGGGCTTTGTGGCCCTGCTGACATCGAGGGCACTTTATTGATTGATACTTGATCCGCGATCAGATTCTATCTAACGTCCCTCCATATATTTCGGCGAGATGTTTTTTTACAGCTTTTTTGAACGATTTGTATTACGTGATGAGGTTAAAATATTAGGTACTTTAGGTGTAATGTATGTATTTTCAATAAAGGTGAGTGTAAAATAATGTGTCTGATCAAAATTCTTCATCCATTTTTAATGCAAATGTTTTTTTCGTGATTTCATAAAATCATGAGGCTAAAGGTTAAGAATTTTACCGCCAATCCACATAACAGAATATTTTTAACCCCTGGGGTATACTTAAAATCTCACACAAACTATACCATCATTCAACGTTCGACCAAACAATTGACACTACGTTCTTTCTAAAATAAGTATGAATCTAATTACCTGAGCTCCCAACTGCATAGGATCCCTGGTGAGGATATCGCTGGACTTCCTGACCGCTCCGTAGACCAGCTCCACGTCGCGATCCAGGATGTAACATCGCACGTGCTCCAAGATGCAGCGGAGGTACGATATCGTTACTGTTTGAACCTGTACCACAAATATTATGTACCAGTTAGGAGATAACACCAAAAATGGAACACAGTTTGTAAAACAACTAATCGAATCTTGCTATTCAAAAATCTCGTCTCAGTAGTATTACTGTACTGCGATTCTATAAAACTCGATCAACAACTCGCATTTCACTTCGATTCGTAATGTCAGTTCATACTTTAGGGGAGGTAGGGGAGGGATGGGCACTTTTTCACATTTATTGCATAAAAAATCAGATTTTACAGATAATCAACTTTTATTGCCATTTCTTATGTTTGGCTAGATAAAATCAAAGAGCTATCCTAAAAATTACAATCAGTTTCAACATTACGAGATATTTAAACGGTTTAAATAAAACCGTCGACACGTCAAAATTTTGTTTAGTCTGACATGCTTTAGTTGGTACTTACGTAGTGTTTAAAGTTATTTTTTGCTTTTTATAGGGTTTATCGTTTATAACATTTTGTCATAATAATTGCGTACTTTTTTGGGTCGGGGTTTTTAAATTTATAATTTTATTTTATTTCATGGTTTTTAAAGGAGCTCCTTAATTTTTCCTTCTTTTATGATGGGTTCGCTATATGCGATCTCAGCCAAAGGAAGCTGTTTAACAATCCTCATGACAAACTGGCTCTGGGAGAATTGCACAGATTGAGAAACAATAAAGATGGACCTTTGTTGATCCAGGGTTATATATCATTCTAGGGTTTCATCCGCCACATCCCATTTCCAGCATTAGGTTCTCGTCAATTAGAAACATGAAGAAAACTAGTCAAGACAAATTAAACGAGCCCAAACTCGATGGGTTTACTAAAAGGCAGTTCAGGGTTACGTCTCCTATCTTCGTGTCCTAACAGCAGACCAGCTCAGTGGTTCCAGAAGACATTAGTATTTCAAATTTTAGATCCCACATATGCTTGCAAGTAAACTGAGCGTGTAACATTCCTATCACACCTAACAAACGAGCTGATGACCTTGAAGACCTGAACCGATTTCCACCAAACATAGCTAAGAACACTCCCGAATGACATTCCTTTTAAACAAAAACCGCATTACAATCGGATCATCCGTTTGGGAGCTACGATGCCACATACACACACACACACACAGACACGTCAACTTATAACACCCCGTCGTTTTGCGTCGGGGTTAAAAAGAATGGTTTGCGACGGGAAATTCTTAAAGATTTAATATAACGAGCAATACAAGAGGTATCAAAAGGTTAAAAATAAAATTAACAGCTGATAAATATGGAGTCCCTAGATCAAGTTGGCAACGGTACCTGAAACAAGATTCTATAAAGGATTTTTAGCGCAGATTTATAACCTCACAAATTTTCACTGAAGAAGAAGAACAAAAATTTACAAATTATACATTACATGGTATGTCCAAGCCTCCCTACCATAGGGAGCATTGGACACTTTGACTTAGTTTAAAAAAAATCGGTAAAAAAACTTAACTAAAACGGTTTTATCTTATGTGCACTGAAAACTAGAAAATAAAAAATAGTTACTTACCTGTCAACCTACGGTGGTCCCGGTCATATTAGACTAAAATAAAAACGTGGGGCCCATAAACTATTGCTGTAGTACCTCTTCTAGAGGTATAATAGGTGTGGATTGCATCGACTTACTATAATCGTAACTGGAGATTTTGACAATCAATCATTAATAATAGAAAATACACATACCTTTCATTAGTTTTCTCTTTATAACGATCCGAAACCGCAACAAAATATTTAAGTACTTTTACGAGTGTTTGTTCTTGACAACTCACAGAAATGACAGAAAGTCTATGGATGAACACCGTTACCAGTCGGTAACGTAAACTACCCAATAAAAACTATGATCAAATCAGAATAAAAGGACCCCCTTTATTCTGATTTCATCATGTCTCCCAACTGCCCATCTCTCCCCTACCCTATAGATAGACAGATTTTGGCAGATCTGTCAAAATCTCGACTTTAATTTAGTTCAACTTGTCAACACGCTCGATAGTGAAGCGCTAGTGTAGTTTGACAATGTCAATCACGAAACTTTAAGGTAGAATTCCGTGGGTCGCGATTGTCGCAGCCGCGCGCGACAAAAGTCAACCTATGAAAATGTATGGCACCGCTGCCGAGGGCCGCGACAGTCGCGCGCGGACGACGAATTTCGTGAGCCGCTCGCGGCCGTACGCTTCTCAACATGGTCTAGCGCTTAATAACATCTATAGAATTTTAGTAAAACCAGAATTAAATTGTTGACAATGCCGCGAGCAGCTTACGAAATTCGTCGGCCGCGCGCGACTGTCACGGGCCTCGGCAACGGTGCCATACATTTTCATAGGTTGACTATTGTCGCGTCCACGGAATTCCACCTTTAGATCGAAGTCGAAGTGAGAGTGATGTCGAAGTGAGTTGTGATATTTTATAGAATCGACATGCTGAGCGGAGAAATACTGTTGGTTGTTTAATTATTTCTCCGCTACGGTACGCTTTGATGTAGTTTAGGCTTTTGTGTGTAAATATAAGGGTTTATTGCAAGTAGTTTTGAAGTTCTTTATATACGAAATTTTTCAGACACTAACTCCAATTGCAAGGTCAAAATATCCATATGCGCTATTTATGTGTCAACAATTGTGTCTGACCCACTCGGAGGTGGTTACGACTACAATAAGCTACTCGTCCTTGAATGTGGTTTGATACTCCCAGGGGAATTATGAATTCACGGATAAATAATCCTTTAAAAAATCTCATTAAATGACAAAAAAACACATAAACCCAGCAGAACAAACACAAACAAGAAACACCGTCGTTGTTTCCCGATCGTTAAAACTTGGTCATTTAATAGGGGAATTAACATTTATTAGGTGTACAGTGTTACGTAAACTTCGAAGTTCACTCGCTTCCATTAAGTTGGAACTTTGAAAACTATCAGTTGCCTACCTTTAGTGGTAAGTAGTTTGTACTTTTGAAATATATTAGAGGTATGTTGGACCAAGCGGTTTGTAATTCTTAGCGACCTGGTTCAATCAGTGGGATTGTAATGATATAAATCGTTTTTGTAATGATTAGAATAAAGTATTTGAAGAGCCTTCATTGTTTTGGTCAAGTTATGTAAATACAATTTCCCGGCTCCTTTATACAAAATTAATTATAATTACTAGAAAGGACTCTTGCGATAACAGATTTTGGCATAATTCTGTCTGATTTTAACCAAAGAAACCGACGGCTCCTAAGTATACTGAGTCAACTATACTTTTAGTAACTTTACAGGAGGGCGATAAGAAGATCAAATGGTTATATTTAAATTGTTAATACAACCATGAAAAAAAAAACTAATCGTAGTGAATTAAATATAATAAAGCCTCTCATCTGTACACAATAAATTTCATATTATTTTATTAATTTATGAGATATTGTAGATATACTAGTATACGGCGATTATTTGTCTCTTAAAAATGGATCAAGTACCACTTATATTTTTATACGTCGCATTATTGAATCTACATTATAAACAAAAATTACTTTACAAGTGTGGCAAAAAATATTTTTATTTACTTATTGGATTTTTTATATATTATATTGTCTGTCGTGAATTTATTTTTTGTTAAAATATAATAAGTTGACTCACTGTACATGGGCATAATTTCAAAAGTGAACCATACTTAAATTGAGTCAAGTGTGGTACAAAATAGTTAATTTATCAAAAACGCCTTTCATGTTTAATATTTTAATCAAAGAAAAATTCAAAACGGTATTGGCAACATAAGCACAACTTTAGGATATCTATAAAATTAAGAAAAAATTACAAAAATCAACAATAATCCTTAATCAATAATCCTTATCCTTAGTATTTATTGCTGAGAATAAAATCAGTCTCAAAAATTAACTTATGAGCTAAGTACTTAATAATTGATTATTTTATTATTCTTAATTATTTGCGTTTTTTCTTTGCCTAGATTGTTTTTTTTTTCCTAGATAATTATTAAGAACTTATCTCATAAGTTATTTTTTTAAACTGATTTTATTCTCAGCAATAAATACTAAGAATAAGGATAATTATGTGCAGTCATGCATGTAAAGCGAGGGGAAATTGTGGAATCTGAGGGACAGTACAACTCTCAGATTCATATAAATACGTGGGTATGGCGGAGGGTTTAGGCATCAATGTGGCTGTCATGAAACAGTCATTACAGGAGCGTTTCTTTGGCCGCCTGAATAAGGTTCTAAAAAGTTCCTTATCGGGCGGCAACAAGCTTTGCGCCTTTAATGGTTGGGTCATGCCAGTCCTGATGTACTCCTTCGGAATACTCAAATGGACCCAAACTGAATTGGATGCACGATCGTCGGTGATGAGACTGTACATCCCACGGAAATGTGGAGGACGAGGCTTTTTAAATGCAAAGACTCCACAACCGTGAGGTGTGCAGTCTTAGAGAATATTTTCTCAAAAACGACGTGGGTATGCACCGTGATATGGTAGCAGTGGACAGAGAACTCACCCCACTATCGTTGGCAAAAGAGAACTGGCGCAAACCTGTCGTACTAACTAACTACCCATGATCGCAAGGAGGTATGGCAGAGCAAACAGCTACACGGACGCTTCTTCGGGGCTCTTCATGGCCCCGATGTAGACTTCAAAGCATCCGTATCTTGGCTACGCTTCGGTGACCTTTTTGGAGAAACTAAAGGGTTTGTATGTGCAATTATGGACGAAGTTATCCTGACGAATAACTACCGGAGATATATCATGAAAGACGGGACGGTTGACATATTTCGGGCATGTCACCATCCGGGTGAGTCTATCAGACATATTATATCTGGTTGTTCTCGTTTGGCTAACGGTGAATATTTGCACAGACATAACCAAGTGGCCAAGATTATCCACCAGCAGCTTGCTCTGCAATACAACCTTGTAGGTACCGTACTACAAGTATGCGCCCGACCTAGTTCTCGAAAAGGACCATATCACGTTGTACTGGGATCGATCTATCATCACTGACAGGACTGTTGTAGCCAATAAGCCTGATATAGTGGTGATAGATCGCTTAGCGCGCCGCGCGATGATAATTGATGTCGCCGCATGACGAGAACCTCGTGAAAGCTGAGAAAGAGAAACAAATAAAGTACTGGAGGTTGTCGCCATGTGGAATGTCGACACGGCTGTTATCGTGCCGATTGTCGTTACGGCCAATGGTCTACTAGCCAAGAGCCTCGACCAACACCTCATGAGGCTCTCGTTAGGCGGCTGGATCAAGGGACTGATTCAGAAGGCAGTACTCCTTGATACGGCGCGTATTGTGAGGAGGTTTCTGTCTCTGGGACCCTAACCACCGGTACCTTGGACCCTGTGCTCGGGCACATCGGTGGCAACCTATTTTTAAATGTTTTTTATTTTTTAATTAATATTTATAAAATGTAACTTATATGTTTAAAAATAAATAAATGAAGGATAGTTAGTATTAATAATTATGATTTTCTTTAAAAAAGATTAATGAACATTATCACAAGCTTCAGAAATATTTTCTTTATTAACGTCAGAATTAGGTATCATATTGTTCATTCACTAAATTAATGATTTTTCGAGACCTAGTACTCATGACCCCTTTCTATAAAATTATGAACCTAAATTTAAATAAGAATAACACAGAAAAGCAACTATTTCTTGATAACAAAAAGCACTTAATAACGTCCGCACACCCCGCTGTTTCGCCGTATACTGAGTCAGCTTGAACTTGCACCAAAGCGAGCGCATTCGCGTCCCGCGTATATTGGTAGCAAACACTTGACTCAGTTTACTAAGTGCAAAATAAATAAATTACTATACTTGATCGAGTATACGCTATTTTTTCTTAGTTATTTATAAAGATAGAATTTTTTTTATTTTACAGGTACATAGAAAATGATTTAATTATTGTTAATACACAAAAAAGTGCAATTCGCAAAATTTGTTAGTTGACTCAGTATACTTAGGAGCCGTCGATTAACAATATTTTTACCCAAATTAAGTAAAATTTTGACTTAATAAAAAAACAAAGCAAAAACGCCAAATCTAAAAGAGTTACGAAAGGAGAGGAAATTAAATATATAAAAAAATAATTGCGTAGAAGAATTTTAGGGGCGTCGACAATTTTTCGTCTAAGAATAGAATGATTTACGGCTGGGAATGGTAATAGAATTACGGTATAATGTTAAGGTACTTTGTCCATTAAAGGCGTGCCTAGCTTTAGGCGACATCAAAGGAGATACGAACCCTGGGCGATGTGAAAGAAAATGAAAAATATGTTTTCATAATTGTTGCTTTTTTTCTTTTCAAAAGATTATTTTCGGCCATCTTTGGTCTGTGTTTTTTGCTGACCTGATAGTGGTTTATTGAAAACAGAGTTCGGTTTTGATTTTCCTGTTTACTTCTATGGAATATAACCCATTTACTCCTTTTGTTTATTACGCGGCCAAAAATTTGTATTAACTTGTCTGTAACCCATTCAGTGTTCGCATTATAGCCACAATCCTTGTTGAACAATCGACATATACCACGAAGTACTAATTAGAATCAGTGGTTTATAAAACCACATAGTTTATAGTTTCATTTTAAATACGTACCTACCACGAAGTAGTAACTAGAATCAGTAGTTTACTTAGGTAGTTTTAATTAACTATAGGAAAGTTTTGTTACATAATTAAAAAGAGATAATTAGTAAAATATTTCTAAATAACAGAGAAGTTATAATAAAACCGAAAATAATGTTTTTTTGCTTTTTGTTAAATTACCAACATGGCGAACAATTACGTGTGATATTTAACAAATAACAAAATATTAAGTGACTTACCGACGCAAGCAAAAAGTCGAAGTTACAGACAGTAAGGTCCTTCAGTTTTGAGAAGTCTCCAGCTAACAGTAGATGGAGCCAGGACTCTTCAACGTGCCGCTGCGTGAACGCTGCAGCCGTCCTACTGGCGGAGTGGAAGGGAGTCGAGTCCAGGAGAGCATCGTCGTCATTGTCCACGCAACCTATGAGCACACGAACTGTCATGTGGTTTAGATGGGAACTTTTTTTCTCTAAATATATAGTTTGGTATATAATCTAGGTATTATAATTTAAACCAATTCGCAACTTAAACGTACATAGGGATTATATTGGATTCAAAAAAATACTCATCTCATTCTATATTTAGGTTCAAGAACAAATTATGAAATTAGGTATGCATTGTTGACCTATAAGTAAGTACAATGTTGCGGGTACTAATAGGATAACAATGCAGGTATTTTTAGTATCTGTGTAGGTACTGGAATGGAGTGTTATCGAGGTCAACGACCGTCACGCTACAGGTACATAAAAATGCCTGACGTAAAGTAATCCATCAACATAATCCCCAGCGGCTTTGTGTTCAAAATCCATTACATTACCTACCTATGTTAAAGTTGGACATTTTCAAAGAAAACGTAAACAATATAGCGTTATACCGTCCTGGAAACAATTCACCGGGCTCGAATACACTTCGGATGGAAAGGTTTGGTTTCATCATCTCGGATATCTAAAGGAGTTTTCTTTGTGTGAAGGCGCAATACTAGATGTGCGGAATTCAATCAAAACGAATTGAAAGGGGTCCTACATCTGGTGTGTTTGCGACAAGTTTGCTTTCAAAATGATATGGTGTTGCACCTCATTTTTGTTGAAATTCCGATAGATTCTCAAACCTTGTTTATATTCACAATTTATGGGAGAGAAATATGAAATATTCGACGATCAAGAATTGGAATTTAATATGAAATTATTGGCGTATTAGCGCGCGTCGTTGACGGTGTCAACAAGATTATTAAAACGAGCTTACGTGGTTCATTTGCTTAGGCGCTGATCCCAAGGAATTTTGTACGCATTATTGGGGACGACACGCGATGGATATCCATGTCAGCAGGATTGATGAGACTTTGAGTATGGAATAAATTATTGTTTGCCATGGCTGTTATGAATTTTTATGAAACGATTAATGTAAAGCCAAGTGGTTGAATTATAATGAAGATAAATACTGTTTTGCTAGATATTTAGGTTCACGCACCTGTTCACCTACTGATTAAGTTCACTTAGAACTTTCAAATGCAAAGTTTCACATTGCACTGCAGTGTGCTCGTCATCTTGAGACAAGTCACTTCTCAGTGAACTCCAAACTTTAGCTTTGGAAGTTCAGAAGTTTCAAGCTCAAAAACCAATTCCAATTCGTTAGAAAATTCCTTAATTTTCTTATTACATGGAGTATTAGCAAGTTTAATTTCTTAACAAGACGTAATGTACCAGATTTCTCAAATCGAATAGTCTCCGCGTGGAATAATAACAACAATTAACTCTAAGGTAGTAATCGGATCAAATAAGTCTCATTCATAAGAATCGGGCGTCAAAGTACTTCCTAACTAGGTTTGACACCATACCACCAAGGTCCCACTCTTCGAGCTACTATTATTGGTAGGTACTATCTCTGTATCATCTAGCAACTCACCAGGTTCTTGAGCCTTAGAAGTGTCAGTATCATCAGCATCGTGTAGGAAGTTGGCGAAGTGTAACGCGGCGAGGTCTGAGTGAGCGTCTCTGAGCGCTGCTTGAGAGCGCACTACTCGCTCGGGGCTACTATTACTGGTACTATCTCCTTACTATCTATCAACTCACCAGGTTCCTGAGCTTCACAAGTGTCAGTATCATCAGCATCGTGTAGGAAGTTGGCGAAGTGTAATGCAGCAAGGTCTGAGTGAGCATCTCTGAGCGCCGCCTGAGAGCGCACTACTCGCTTGAGCTATTGTTGGTACTATCTCCTTTTTATCTAGCAACTCACCAGGTTCCTGAGCTTCAGAAGTATCAGTATCATCGGCGTCGTGTAGGAAGTTAGCGAATAGTAGCGCGGCTAGGTCTGAGTGAGCGTCTCTGAGTGCCGCCTGAGAGCGCATGTAGCGGCACCTCGGCATCTCTTGCTACTATCAGTGGTACTAACTCCTTTCTATCTATCAACTCACCAGGTTCCTGAGCTTCAGAAGTGTCAGTATCATCAGCATCATGTAAGAAGTTTGCGAAGTGTAGCGCGGCGAGGTCTGAATGAGCATCTCTGAGCGCCGCTTGGGAGCGCACGTAGCGGCGTCGAGCGCGCGAGCTGGCCGCCGCGGCCCGCCACCGCCACGTACAACGCCCTGATACTACGTTCTCCGATATTAGGTTTTCTGGTAGGAAGAAAAATATAGGCTTAGAAATATATTTTTACACAGTAAAGGGCTTACAAAAATGTAAAATCTCATTAGAATATTATGACCTTACTACAAAAACGTTCAACAGAAGTTTCACAGTGCTTAGAGAAAATTAATATTTTTCAATCATGACAAACGTCTATTTAAATTATTTTTCGTAACACAATAAGTGATTTATAATATAGAAAATGACGTCATACGTGGATACGTTTATGTCCCAGTGCATTGACTATGAAACATAATCTGGGATATGCCATCAGATGAGAACATTCACAACTGTCCAAAATTCGTTAGCACTATCTACGCCAAGACTCCCACCCAGAACAGTTTGCGGGCAACACAGTTGATTAATGTTCATAACCGACATAGTAATAAACAAGCGGTTAAGCTAGCAATGAGCAAACATAAAAACCGTATCGTCTAAGATAATAAGCTGGCTTTATAACATTATCATATGGACATGAAAACGCAACAAACTCCAATGAAGACAATAAAGAGTAACAACCAATTTATATTTATGTTTATCGAATCGACATTGTTCAGTAAGCCGACAGCTTTGTAGATAAAATATAACAATGAAACATTATTATTAAAGCGAGCGATATAGAACGCTCTGTTAAATAATATGAAGCAAAAAGTACGTGGATTGTAATTGAATTACATGACAATAAAATTGGATCAGGTGCCACAGAGATATTGTTTTCTATCGAAACTCCATTTCTATATTCGTTTCTGGACACAAAAATGTGAATGTCCGAGGGAATGGCGTACAAGTCGATTGAAACCGTTTGATCAAATGCAGATTGCATCTGAATAGCAGAATTTTGCGGGATTTTCTATTGTGTCATGCTTTCTTCTTATTCTTTTAGAAAGTGATGGCAATTATTATCAAAACAAAAAATATGTTGGATTTATAGTGTTTTAGAATACGCAATAAGTATTTGTGTGTACAAATATTTATTCATGAAAAGTGCCGCTACGAAAATTAAGCTCTTTAGATACTTTCACACTAAAATTTCAATATAAATTGTTATTTATTATGGGTATGAAAACAAAATTGGTTCAATCAGAAGATTAAATTTCACCAGGCTCGTGATATTGGAGCGATTTAATATTAATATTTTTGGCAAAACAATGAGGGCATTATCGATATAGCCCCAACACTACTAGTCCGATTATTAAAGTTGTGGTTAGTGAAATTTATGAAGCTGTAATACGAAATAGTTGTGAATAATTTAGAGATTAATTTGATATTATTTCGCTCGAATGCTAAAATGATCTGTTTAATTTTTAAATTATTTGAGCCTGTTTGTGCTACATAGAATTAAAAAATGAGAGCTTGATATTATATTAATGAGCTTGAATAAGTATGTTGAATTCAAATGTAGCGGAGATTTGCATTTTTTTTTGTGAATTCGATTGTTAGTTTGTTGTTGTTTTCTCCGAATAAACCTAGGAATAAGTTATAGTTTCGATGTGGAATTATAAAGACAGACTCATTAAGTCTTAATCTATTTACTTACATAAACAAATAAGCAATAAATAATAACACTTACTCATCATATTCTTAGCGACACATATGGTAGAGAAGTTGAAGTTGGCTTCCTTCAGCGTGATGACCGCGTCACTGTTGCTGGTCGGCATCAGCAGTTCCAAGAGTTCTAGCTCCGTTAGACCGAACTCTGAACATGTTATGTAACCTGGTGATAATGGGGTATAGTTAGTAAATGTAAGGGATTTGGGTTTAAAAAGTTACAAAAATATATCTTGAGGAGATAAAGTTATTTAAATTATATATTTTTTTAATGTACCACAATTGTATTGTACATACCTATTCAACGCTTAGGCAACTTTGGCTTTTATTGGTACCAAAAGTTAGTAGGTAAACTGATTCAATTAAAATTCTTACAAAATGAATGTAGGTACTTGGTACTCACTTGCTAATTTACTAAACGCTTTAGAACCGAAGACGACTTCTAAGTTATCGAAGGCACCATCAATATAGTCTCCGTAGCTATTATTCTCGGGAGTCTCGTCGATCGCGTCCAACAAATAGTAACAGTTCTGAACTTTGAACTTTTCTTTCTGCGCTGGCGTCAGCTGCAGTTGCTCCAAAGATACGGCACTAGTACACACAAGAAACACATTTCTTGGCAACGACATCGGCAGCCAAGATAATCCCGTCACTATATCACATTCCAACGGATTCACTCTATGAACATTATCGATAAATATTAACAAAATCTCATTTTCCATCTCCTCGCATTTCCTAAGCAGACTTTGGAACCAATTGTTAATATAAAGAGGATCGAAACTCGCGTCTTTCGGCAAGTAACCTTCGGGAATGTTTAAAATTATCGATATCTGTTGACACATCACTCGCAGCAGCTCCAAGTTATAGGCCGATCGCGGTGTCGAAGCGGAAAATCTTACTATCCTCAACACTGGCTTTGGAAAAATTTCTTCGCACTTGAAGTAAAGATGTGTCAATAAGGTGCTTTTTCCTGAAGCATCGGGCCCATATATTAAGGCCGGTGGATGCCGTGTGCGATTTTCGTAATTTTCCTTAGCGTTATTTAAAATACTTTTGGCTGCTTCTTCAACTTGCTTAACGTTAACTTTATACAAACGATTATGTTCTATGCATATCCTAAGATGAGTGATGTGTTCCAGAAAAACTTCCTGAAAGTTGAAATGGGAATCAATAAATTATTCGTGCGCGAAAAGTTGTCACTTTAGACATTTCACTTGGTTCAATATTTCAGACTTTAAAGTTTGAAGTCTATTATTTCTAGGATTTATACGAACATTTGCTCTAGGACAAATTTCAATTTTTGACATACAGGGGCTTTGTTATTTGAAATGTATACCTGTACAGTCTTTTTTCTTCCCTTCCCCTGATCGGGCTCGGTGCTAAGGCTCTCGTCGACGAGTGAACTGACTACTACTTGTACCTTCTCCCTGAAGGGAGCTAGTTTCTCTTCGTTGTCAGACGCTCCGTCTGTTCTCGATGAATCTGCTGATAATGACCTGTTTGGAAACAAACAATTTTATATCTAGATCCTCTAATTTCTATATTATCTATTTAACTCAATTATCGGTAGCCGTTAACTCGTGGACTGTTTATGAATTATTGTTTGAAAACATTAACAGGTGTGTTGCATGCTCATAAAAGTACTTAGGTAAATTGGGTATTTTAATTAGATTCAAGGACTAGGTCATCTCTATCACCTTTACATCATAAAAGCTTTTGCTCAGACTAAAATTGATGGTAATAAATTTATAATTTGAAAGCTCCGAACTTCATTATTTCATTAACTTTTGCATTCATGAGAAAGGTTGAAAGTTCGGAGACTCCAAGTATTTAATATTAGGCAATATTTTATACTTAGCGACGATGCCGATGTATGAAAATTGCTCGAGTTTGATTAAAATGTTCGGCGCTATCTACGCCTAATGAATTTTAAATTCATTTCATGATTGATTGCCAAACTTTGAGAATAGCTTCTTAATCGTTCATTGATAATTCCTCAAATATTATTATTGGAACCAGTATTGAATATCAATATAAAAGTAATAAAACACCTACAATATTTTCCTTTTTTAGTGGCTTATAAAAGACGTATAAAAACTATTAATCTAGCGGGTATTTCTTAAGGAGATTGTTATTTTCCTTCCTCATAACATCTTTGACATAACTTGACTCGTAATATGAAGGTAGAAAATAGGATCGTATACCGACAATAGAAAAGTCAGATTAATATTTTTTTCATGACATACTGTCACAACGTCGAAGCGACTTTTCATATGTCAATAAAACTAAATCGTCTCTCCTCTACTTTAGGTATATTTGATATTTTTAACACACTATAAGGAAAATATCTTTCTTTTAGAACGTGCATTTTCCATTCTTTAATTTGTGTATTAAGTTCATACAAAATTTCCCGCGCCGGTTTATGACTGACCTACTTAGTTCATTATTTTGCCTTGGTTGTCACAAGCTTACATTTTTATATGATTATAAGAAACCCTACATAATACATATGTACTTACTCCAATGTAATAATATGTGTATCAGGTAAGGCGTCTTCCATTTTTCTTCTCAATTCTTTTAACCTGCTATGCGCCAACACGGTTATTTTGGAATCATCCGGCTCCAAGTCTGGCGTATCCCTTATAACGGCTATCATCCCTTTAGGATGATTGCCACTTGATAGGAGATCTGAAAAGAGATACTTTTTAGCTTCTGAAACGTGGTTTCGATTACCGTAAAGTTACTCTACTATAAACTGTCTCCTTCATACAAGTCGGAAGCATAAATTACAAACTATAGTGGTATAACTATAGGTACACTTGTATGGGTCACATATTCCAAAATTTTATTCCATGGAAAAATAAATAACAGATTTGAGGATACCAAAACTAAAAACAATAGAATCATAAAAACAAGATTAAACTTTATCGCCATCCACAGCAACATTTACATTCCGTGCAAAAAAATACCAGCATTGTTTCAGAAAAAACTAATGCTGAACTAAAAGTTATACCTATATAAAACCTGCACGGAGTGAGGTACAATTCTTTACGGCCGTAATACCTAGTATTGGTAGCAAATAAAACACGACGGTATTTTGAACCGGGCCGCTGTTTCCGAGTAATTGGATCGGAGGATCGTACAATGGTTATGCTTTCGGTTTTTTCTCTTCAGATTTGATATGCTTCTAGTGTGCAAGGACGGGTTTTTTTGTTTTAATTTTGCATGTTCCTTGATGAAGTGTGTTTTTGTGGGAAGCTGCGGTTTTTCAATCAATGTGTTTTCTTTGGGCTCTGCAATTCCACTAACGGGAAAATGTTCATAGTCAAGATTTACAACACGAAATAATGAATATCATGTTTGATCTCATTAATTAGCAAAATCAAACAAACCACTTGAAATAAACAGAAGCGTGGATCATGTTCAATAAAATATCCAATATCACTGATTCTAAACTTGCTTAGAACTCCATAGCAGACGTAATTAATTATTTTCTAATATTCAGCCATGGCAATTAATTTGTCCGAGCATTAATTGTTCGTCTCCATTGTTGACAAAGCTGTCTTGTTTTGTGTTGTTCACTTTTAATTAGTGTAATTGAAGTCTGTTTGATATAAGAGATCTTTTATTAATTAAAAATGTAATGAAAACTTACCTAAGGCTAATTCACATTGTAATTCGACGGGGCTACGGAGCAAGTCGGATACTTCTAGACCGTTGGCCGAAGCTTCAAGGGCTGTCGCATTAAATGCTTTTTGCACCTCGAAAAGACGACTCCTCTGTTCTTCGCGATCCATTAAATCACTGAACCTGTGAAACAGAAAAAGGTTTTATTTATCATACTTGTGAATAATATCTAACCCTTTTATTCTACCTAGTTTTTCAAAATCCTTTCTTCACGTACATGTACCAACATAAACGTAAAATATTGCGAAAAGTTTTGGTTAAAAGAAATTATTTTCTAAGTTTGTGACAAGCCTCTAGGGAGTCCTTATAGAGCTCGATACTTTTACAAAAACTTAGGTTCGCAGATGTAATATAAACTTGTCTTTGTGCCAAATACATGTTGAGAGTTGAGAAACAATAGCGTCTGATATTATTATTGTTATGTAAATGTCACTCGCTTATTGTAACTTAGGAATATTTATGAAATATTTCATAGTTATGCTTCAATGATTCAGCATATTTGTGCCTAATCAATATTCCTACTAAACTCTAACGAGTCAGAGACATCACGAACAATTATTTCGATTATAATATTATTATTTAATAACAACCTAGGTATATACCGACAATAAGCCGGCTTCTTAATGCATACTTATTTTATTTTCATTTTTTCGCCGTGTATGTAATTGTGTAGATAACAAACCATTGTGGCTACGTATAATAGGTACGCTTAATCTCGACTCAATATAAAAACAAAGAAAAATAAATGGCGGTCTCATTGTGGCCAAAATAGCTCTTTTTACCACATTTATCCTCTATTCTTCTATTAAAGTAGCGGTTGTTCATAATGGTCCATTTCCTCGGCGTATATTGCTTCTTTATATCCTTATATTTTGGGTTCCCTCGTCGCCATAATAAAACATAACCTGTGGGACCTACTTGAAGGTGTAGCAATATTTATGTGGACAATACCCACTGAGTCTGGCAATAAATTATATATTTTTACGATTCCACAGAGTAATGAGACCTCGTGCTAAGGAACCGCTCGTAAATTCTAACGACTTGAAAGATGAAATGCGATAAGGATGATTCAAACTTCCCTTAATAATTGAATGGGAGTCACCGAACAATTATACAGAACCATCCAAAGTTTTTGATTAAGGACTACTTATAATAGAAGTTAGTTAAGGAGGTATAAATGCAATCTTACGAAATATCTCTTAACAATGCTTGGCTTATTTCAAGTCTTCAAATATAATTGTAATTTTTTTGCCGATACTCAAACTTATAGAATAGTATTGAGTCGCAAATAACATAGTTATAATAAGAAAGTAGTCGAGATGTTGCGATAAAATTAAAGAATACAAAATGTCCTGATTTCAGTAATGAGCAGTCAGTGGTTAAAAGGTTTTTTGATGAGATTCACTTGAACAATTAACCGAATTAAAATTGAGTTTACATCTGATGTAATTGTATCGTTACATAAAAGCCAATGCCAGTGTGTTAATTGGATAGCTTAATTTATTTAACTTTCACATTATACAGTAGTAAATAACCAGTCACTTATTACCTCTTCTCTTTCCTAGAACAACATATTTTTATACCTAGCCTTATTCTTTCTAATAGTCTGATTGGGCAAATGAATTTGTTTGTTAAGCCTGAATAACAAAGAATCCAAACTTACGAATGCCCCTTTTTGCCAGTAAGGGCCTATGCACACCACGTTTTTTAAACGCGCCGTCGACGCGCGTTTGTAGCGATACAGACGCGCCGGTGCCGCGCGTTTGTACATACAAACGACACCAAACTGCTCTGCAGGATAAAAACGCGGTTTAAAAAACCTTTCGTTTCATTGCACACATTGGCGCAGCTTGGCAGATGGCACAATAGAAACGTTTACCTATATTATTACCTATTTGAAAAAATGCTCAAACCGCGGGGAACAGTTAGTCCAACTAAAAATAACTTACCACTTATCTTCTCCCTCCAAGTGGTAGCTACCATCTCCATTCAGCCGGTAGCAAGCCCGAACAAGAGCCGCCTGTGCCGAATCTGACTTGACCAGCTCCTCGAAGGTAGCTTCTGGGATCTTGAAGGGGAGTACCGGCTGGTATGATGATGCATCGCCACCGATGAGGCACTAGGTAAAAGAAAAAAAAAACATACATAAGGAGATACGAGTCATTTTATGAAAATGGAAATGTTTAGGTAGGTATTGAAAATTTTTATGTATTTAAGCACACACCACGAATTTAATTTTAATATTGGCAATACTTAAATAAATTACATTGGCCGCTCCATTTCTAATAGGTACAAAAATTTCACGTTTAACAGGATTCGTTCGAGGGATATTAAAAATTTAAACTCTTTTAACCATTTTATCAAGAAAAGTTAATAATAGCTTGAAGAACTTTTCTTTTTAAAACGATTTTTCACTTTTTATTTTAAGTTTTTAATTGTTCGCACGCTTAGTAATTTAAAAAGCATTCTGTGAAAGTTCTAAGTAAATGGAGCACTAAGTTCAAATTACCTATTCCAATTAAAAATAATTACTGGGGAGAACCATCAACTTTGTGTGGGTGGGTTTAATGATTGGTAGAGATTTTTAAAACGTCTATAAAAGAAAAGGCTTTGAATAATTATTGTCTGTACCTACGTTTGTGCGTGTGTTGCATAAAAATCGACTTTTACTTTTTTATGTTAGACTATAAAACTTAAATACTAGGTACATATTTTTTTCACATAAAATACCACTATTTTGCCTTTACCTTACAAATTAACGAACAAACTGTTATTAATTCTTTTTCACAAAACCAAATACGAATTTACTTTCGAGATTAAAATTCCCTCCAATAAAACAAATGAAAAAGAAAAACAAAATTCATAATTTGCTGACGTAATCGACCACAGGTAATAAAATATTGCAACAGGAATAATATTTTTTTGTACGCAAAGGAATTACGGCTTTCTGCCTGTTGACAATATTTAATTTTCTCAAAACACTATCCAAATTGTCATCTATTAAAAAAAATATATATGGAACTAGTTTAAATTCAAATATTGTGTTCTAAATTCAAAAAATAATAGTAATATGAATGGTACAGCAACCTTTATAAAAAAAAAAAATAGTTCTTTGTCTATCTAATAATGGTCATATTTAAGTTTGACGACGCTTAAAAGATAAGAAAATATTGTAAGCTTACCAGAAAATAACCGGCTTTCGATGTTTGGTTGCAGCATCGTATTTCTTCGAGATAATGTTGAAGTAATGCTGGATTAGCTTCGTCTCCACCGTCGGTTCCATAGTGCATGTCCACGAACTCGATCTATGGAAATATCAAAAAGGTTTTACATGTAAAACAAACCTAAAGTTACAATATTTTATCAACTGCAACTGCCTTTTTTTATTTGTTCAACGTTCTCGGGTGAGTGCTATGAATTTGTTTGAAATGGTACGGGCAAATCGTCGTTTATTTATATCCGATTCGTTTTCCATTTTCATACGTATGCAATTTCAGAGTAAAAATATTTTATAAAAAAGTTTGAAATGCTTTGCAACTGGCCGTAATTGCGCCAGTTAAATAAAAATAAATTTAAAAAGTATCGGTTTGACTGCCAAAGATCAAATTAGTGTCAATCTGATTTGAAAATGAAATGATAATTTTTGAATGTGCATGAATTTGTGTGACTGTTATTTTTATTGAACCTATTATAGCAATAGAAGCATCAAGCTTTTAATTTGAATGTGAGTGAGATTTTATTATTCGATTCATTTCTACAATTAATATTAAAGCTTTTACTAAATAAACCACCTAAACACTACCTCTTACACTAAGCCACAATTTTCCGTCACTTAATACCACAAAGCCAAAATGGCAGTT
The DNA here is from genome assembly GCF_030705265.1 of Helicoverpa armigera. Lineage (NCBI taxonomy): Eukaryota > Metazoa > Arthropoda > Insecta > Lepidoptera > Noctuidae > Helicoverpa > Helicoverpa armigera. Next base: position 9,415,580 of record NC_087123.1, on the reverse strand, counting down.
AACAAACCTCTTTTGATGAAACAACTTAACACCCAACTACATTTAATCCACTCTTAAGTCTAGAATGTTCGCTGCACATTTCTAGAAAGCCTTTAAACCGAGGCGATGCGAAGTTTCTTTGGTACGAGTATTAACCGCATCCTACATAAGTTTGTACTTAACTTACTTTATTGAGCCGTTACGTGGCGTTTAAGTTTTATTGATTTAGTTTGATTGCGTTTTAGATACTTTTGCGGAGAATACTTTATTTTTAATGCGGTTGTTATGTTTTCATGTGGTTCAATCAACAGGACTATTTTCTTGAACTGGGTTTGGATTTGAAATTGATCTCTCTCTTTGTGCAATATGCAGAAGTGCGAAGGTTTGGTCAGTCAGACCTTGATAACTACTAAATGGCCAAGCTACCTGTAGCGTATAAGCGAACAATACCATATTTTAGCAAATCTCAACACGAAAAGAGCATTTATTGTAATTGAAATGTCACATGGTGCATATTTACATAACATTATGATGAATCTAAAATATGACTAGTTAGTAATAGTACCTAACACTAGTTAATAATACTAGTATTGCCGCGCATCCGGCCGTGCTCTCGCTGTGGCGGCATATTGGGCTGACATAGTGTAGTCTCAATATATGACATGTCATCGACTCGAAAGAAGAAGAATTGCCGTCATACTCTATCTCAATTTCTATATTCAAACCCGAACCATTAACGACACCATGAAACTCCACATCCGTAAATCGGTAAACTAAATTATACGTCTGACTGCGATCTACACTGTTTCAATAATGCGAGCTACATTCTCTTCCACCAAAGTTTCAGATGCAGTCGAATACACATTAATGGAGACCAGAGCTTAGTACTAAGTATACTCTATTTGAGTTGGATGTAATTAACGTACATTAAGGGAATGTTATCTACATTTTAAGGGAATTTGGTACTTATCTATTAAAATTATTATGTGATCGTGGGGCTTTCGGGTTGTTAGGCTGGCTGCTGAATATAATTTCATCTGATGATGTATTGGTATTACATATACATTATGACAGTAGATATTTTACGGTAATAAACAAAATTGTAACTACGAACCCGATATCGGGGATCAGCTTGTATTATAGAGGTTCCTAATTTTGATAATTGGGTTTAAATTACTCCATGATTATATTGTTCTCAAATATTTGGGACAGAATAATTCAATAAGGTGAAGCATCGCGCACATTATTATCTAATATTCGAATATCTATAACATGATTAAACATTAATCGATGGTCGGTAAACCTGACCAGAATGCGGGGCCGAGAAGGTTAATATGGGACCGCTAATTCTACCTGGTTAATTAATTCAGATCGCATAATCGAATAAAACCGCAATTAAGATGGTCGTGAAACGCACCTGGGCGGCCATTTTGGATTTTCTTTTTGCTTTTAAATAATGGCTGTGGCTTTATGCTAGGTGCTGTACCTTCTTGATATTCTACTATACCCTTCAGGTTTATAAAATTAATACTTAATAGATTTTAAAATGAACTTTCCATGACCTCGCTTTGACTCTTTTGTGACATTGACATTCAGGACTCGGCAAAATATGTAAAGATAATTATATTATATAATTATAAGAATATTTCTTATTCATTTTGGAAGATTGTATGAACAGATGGTTAGCGTCTACCTTTAATATTGCCCCCGAAATATTGTACCGTGTGAAAGTACGAGTGATATTGAATATTTTATGATAACAACCTTTGGGTCTTGGTTTACTTTTTATCTACTGTTTATCCACGTGTGAAAGGTTTTCACGGTGTTTTGTATTTTTAACTGAAGGGAGGTGCACTTAGGGGTTTTGTCGCCTGAGTGGAAAAAAGGTAAATCAAGAGAGGACAAGCATGAGGAAAACTCAGGAAGGTGTTAACACATTTTGCTGGTTTAAGAATGAATATTTAATGCTTTGTTTATCAGAAATAGATCAAGCTCGTGTCGTTTGATGAAATCTGTTTAAGTTGGAACAACTTTAACATATTGATTTGAATGTAGAAAAAAATACAGGTGTTTCATTCTGTAAGAATAGGTAATTTATGGCGAGCACAGCCGATAAAGAATAGGTTTAAATGTCCCCAGGGATAGGGTGATTCACAGTTCTGTAGTTTCAAAGCCAATCAATGCAAACAAAAAATCTCATCTTCCCTCTTTAATATTAAATTAGATCTTATTTCAGGGCGGCTACCAACCACCGATCATTATTTATTTATTTGTACCTTTCATAGCTTTTATCTAATAAAGGTCTATGATGTAAATAATAGGTATACAAAGCAACAAAGACCGCGATCTTGTGAGAAGGTCTTACCGGTAATCCCAAATGAAATTATTATTTCTTTCATCTTTTCCCTTTATTTGACATTCATATTTTACGGGCTTCAGTTTACATTGTGAGTCGGATTACAAGAACTGTTTTATCTATCTTGACAAAATGTCTTGCTATATTAAAGTCTGTAAAATAGTGATATAACTTAGCTACTATTTCATCTACTTTTATATTAATTATGTTTATGACCAACTACAAGTCCATTTATGATCAACTACAAAGAAAGATGTTAGTCAGGTAATAAAAGAAATCAAAAATCGTTACGAATTAAATTTTAATTTAAGGTCGAAGGAGACAAAACTTTATGTTCAGTAAAACAGTTTGACAGTCAAAATGTTCTAAGCTAAAAGTTCCCAAATAACGACTTATTTTTGGGTACGCCTAGTTTGTGATTCATAATAAGCTTACCAAATGTTACATCTAAAATTATCCGACATTACACGAAGCTACCACATGGGCCGAGAGTTGCTAACTATAAGTTAATTTTCATTTTGGTCACTAATATGCTTCACATTTCAGGTAGCTGGTCCAAAAGTTTGTTTGGACCGTGTTCGCACATTTTGTGGCGATGTAGTTTAATGGAAACTTTGTGTAGGAAACTTTGTCAGTCGTAATGTGATATGTAGGAACGTTCGAGTAGCTGTGACCTGTCTGTGTGGGTTTGGAAAACTTTATTGAACAGGTGCTAGGGTTCACACAAATGAGTGAGAAGTTTATGTCTCTTTATAGGTGCTCTATAAAAAGTAGGTGTGGTTTCTTTGATTTATAACGAAGCATCAGGTATCTACTTCTTGTAACAACTTTTATGTTCGAACATAATGATATTCCGGAGATAATGATTTGTAACACGTAGGACAGACAATTTTTCTTAAATAGTGTGTATTATTAGCTACATATTTACCTCAATGTATCGATCGTCGTACGTGGACTGCAACTCTGGTCCGACCATCTCCAGGATTTGTCGCCTCTCCTCGCGGAATTCTGGGAAAGAGGTTTCTGTTAGTAATGTTATCATCAAAGTCAAACATCAAGTGAAACATCAAAGTCAAAGTCAAATCATTTATTTCATTTAAGCCTTTAAAAGCACTTATGAACGTCAAAAATATAACTAAGTTTGCTAATTGCCCATTCCAAAATTAGCTTCCTGTGGAGAAGAATGGGCAAGAAACTCCATGGTTACTCTTTTTGAAAATTGAGTGGTATTACAGGTATTACATTGCCATCATATTGAATTGTCATTTCGTCAAGTTAGAAATACTGTTGTAAAATATTTTTAGAATAATTTCAAGCATCCCATCTCTCAAATAAACCCAGAAATAAAATATGAACATAATATGAATGACATTTCACAGTAACGAGGCAGAGATGGGAGCCTCTTGTCTGCTCTGCGGATACTGGGTACTTCAGCCGAGCACCTACGGTACACTGATACAATTTGGAGTATTCTCTAAAGAAGGATTTTCGCTTTACAAGGAAATACAAAAGATGAAAATATTCATGACTTGAACAGTTCTTGTGAATGTGTTGTGAGCCTCTTCAATGACTGAGATACTGGGGTGCTTCATTTATTTTGTGAGTAGAAAATATACAACATGTAACTTAATTAACGCACATCCTGAAATTAGTTTGTTCAGAATCGTTTACTGAATCGATTTATATCATTTTTAATATAGGTAATTTTTTATCCCAAAAATAGTTAAAACTACGGAAATTATTGTCATATTAACCCTGTACAGTCAAAACAAATTCAAATAGACCGTAACTCAAAGTAGTTCCGTAGTTTCGTTATGTTGTGTCGAGTCGAACGGCGCGCGGCGCGCGGCGCGATATTTGCGTGCGTAGTAGTATGACCAAAAAGTTCTCCAAGAATTGGTATAACTAATTTATTGAATAACAATGCATATACATGTTAAATTAAAAAATCAGTGTATGTATTATGATTATAACATAATATTCTAATTAGGGTGTTTGAGGGTGTGCGTTAATTACGTTACATGTTGTATAATTGCTAAAATATATTTTGAGGGAAACATAGGAAACTTTACTTGGGAACTCTTGTATTTTACAGTCGTCATGTACCTAATGCTGATCGAAAAGACCCGTCAATACTTTATTTATCTAGTTTTACAATCTAACTTTTTTAATTTTTCAAATCTGATTATTCCTTTACAACAATGAAACTTTATGTAAACCGAACTTGTCGCAATGTTGCGCATTGTCCTTGTTTCAAATAGAAGCACAATAACTCCAAAAGTTTTCTTGTTTAAGAGTCCATAATGCGGGCGAAACCAAAGGCAAACGTAGAAATGATGGCGGCTATGTAGCAGTTTAATGACTTTCAGTTGTTTGTTAAGTAATATCTGATCCTTAGGTAGGTGCTTGATCCTAGGTGCTTTATAAAATGGTAATTCACGTTACATCACACAAAAGACAGTAAATAAATTGACTTTAAATCACTTATCTGTCTGTCTTGAGCTGAAATGAGGCGTCCCATCGATTCATTTACCCATTGTTTATGTGCATAAATACTAAATAGGTAGTATGGCGCGTTATAGAAAAGTATACTGTATTAGGTACACCAATTTTTACATTTTTGATCTTAACACTAATTATGTAGGTGATATAGGTAACGGGTGGTCTTATCGCTAATTTATTTCGGCATAGTATAGTGCTATAGGTATAGGTACTCCAGATATAAAATCTCAAGATTTATCACAGAACATTTTGAACTTACCATTGTAAACGGAGGCGACGTAGATCTTAACAGCACGTGGTCCGGGCCACTTGTCGCTGGTTTCCGTGAAGCCCTTCAGTGCGCTGAGCACCGACGGCTCGGGAGCGCTCATGGCGCCCCGCCCTTCACCTCACCCCGCGCCACTCGTCTCACACCACCACATTCTGGAGACAAAGAAAGTTGAGCATTTAGAGGAGTTTTATTTTGGAAATTCTGTGCGTTTTTGTTTAAATAGTAAAAAAACATGTGTAATCGTGCTATTTTTAGCTTAAGTATATTTAGGACCATATTATGTACTCGGGCTGCAGAATTGTTTAAAAGTGGTACTGCGGCCATGGCACATAAAGGGCTTAAGAAGGAACAGTAAGAGTCTGACACTCTCTTACGCTCCTAACCGTTTATTTAATGATTTTCCATAAAAAAGTCCATATTATGTACTTATAATGCACATATTGAACGTTTACCGAAAGCATTCTATACACGTACAAAAGAAAAGTTTTTTCATTTCCAAAAAATAAGAATCCTTCTGCTCGAGTTTCAGTAACGCGTCCCTTCAGATCGTAAATCATGAATGTCAAAAACAAGCCTTGCCTACGAAAACTTATTTTTATCAAACAAATAACAAATGATGGCTATTTGTAGATGTTTGTCTCGATACGAATGTTTGAGATGTTTCAGATCAAAAGCAGCCCCTGTACTTAACTGCCCAATAACTGACAATTACTGTTTGACTTTCGATAGCGACTTTGTTATTTTGTAATGGCCATTCCAAATACTATCTACTACAATCTATCAGTGGTTTTGTTTTTCTAGAGATAAGAATTTATCAAAATCAAAATAAAAATCCATTTATTCAAACTTGGCTGCAAGACCACTTTTTGAATGTCAGGAATTTACAAAAGACAGCCCCCCAAAACGCCCACAACTTTTTGCTGGGAAGAAGTTGCAGAACAAATTCTCCAGCAACGCATGTCTGTCTGTAGGTTAGAAGAACCTTAAACATTGTTTGATATATAAATTTGTATACAATGTAATTTGTATATATTACAGTTTCATTGCTTGTATGTGTCTAATGTCAAAATTCTATCTCTAATAAGCAAATCAATCGATAGACCGAATGTTGGGACGGCCGTTATTAATATGTTTACCTTATCTCCACCTACATTCTGACTTTTGTTTTCAAGTATTTACAGTAAATTCTCAAAGTCAAAACTGGAATTTGCAATTACAACTTGCAGTAAAATGTATTGCATGCTGTGTAACGAGCCTGAATTCACGAACCATCATTACTTTATTTTACGTGAGAAGCCTTTACGCTTGACTTGGTCCATATAATGCGATTTAATCCAAAGACCCAGCTGCTTCGACAGCAAAATTGGTAAAGGAGAAATTCGAAGTCGCCTGAATAATAGTGAATAATCTTAGGTCATGTGATTTGGAGTGGAAAATAAAAAATCTTAGCTTATGTTACCACCATTGCTTTGTTTACTGCAAGACATACTTGCATTGTTTCTAGATAAAACGGAGTTTGTGAATTACAATTCAGGTACAGCTAAGCGAATAAAACAGGTACTTTTAACTGTGCTCCTAATTCTTTTTAAAAGCATTTCCAAAGAGCTCTATTTTGTAGCTACCACTTAAAAGTAATTTAATTTGGCGCAGAAAATGCGACTGAAACAATACCAGTTGTTTTAGTTTGAAAAACTAAACTTGAAAAAACTGTATAAATGTTCCCAAACACAAAGCATCCCGAAGTTTATTATTTTTCTACACTTATTTTTAAGCTACCCTTTTATAATATATAGCAGTTATTTTAGATTCCTTAGCACCTCTAGCATGAGGGTCCATTATTAAAGTTCATATAATAGAGGGACGGGTCTCGACTCAGATTGAGCGGAACACAAAAGGGCTCTAATCAAAAGCTGCTCGCTTGAAAACCTTTTTATAGCCTTCCTATAATAAAGGTAGGACGGAGAAATTGAAAGTATGTGTAGCTCAATATCAATTGGTAGGTAAAATAGTTTTACAATAAGCCCATGTTTTGTACCTAGAAATTTTATGATATAATGGTAATTTCATTTTCAGAAAAGTGGTGTTAATTTTTGATATAGCCAACCGGTCATTGGTAGTTAAAGTGATTTATTTTGGTGGAATATATAACTGTTTTAGCCAGTCAAACTATAATTTGTACTTTATTGAACTCACCTCAATATCTCAAGCGAGTCTCATCCTTCAAACATACTACCAAATTAACTTCACGACATTCAAAATTGCATTTATGAGCTCATCCAGATCAAACACAGATACGAAACATCGTAGTCGTATCCAGTAAATAGATTACGTGTCATCAATGGCAGCTCATTCAGTGATACGCGAGCCCAATTAGCAGAATGTGTCGAACTCAAGAGTGCAAATGTCATTAGCTTGAATTCCAGATCCAAGTGGGAATGTCGTTAGGGAGAATTACTGATGTTTCATTTCTGTATTCAATCTACCTATAGTCTATATGTATGTTTGTTTTTGATTGAAACATGTTCCTGTTGGGTATGTATCGTTTCGTTTATTTGGTGATAAAAGTTAAAAGCCTTACTACAAAACCTTTTATACGTTCTGTTGAACACTTGTCTAAAAAAATGACAAATTATAACGTTGAAATAAGGTCCGTTTTGACAAGTGTTTTTCACACATTTTTTTGACAAGCGTTCAACAGATGTTTAAGTTTGTGTAGTAAAGGGGGTAAAAGTCTATACTATATAACATACTTACAACTTACAGTACTAAACTGTCCGAACAGTTTTCCACTGAAAATATAGCTACTGTTATAAGTATCTAGTTTTACCCTAAGCCTTTTTATTTCCATATATGTTTAGATTTAAAATAAAATTATTATTACCTATCGCGTAATAATTCCAATACCCTTACAATACAATTAAGTGCATACCTACCACAAAACTATCTAACGCAGACCCAATTCACTTTGGACAATACGGCTACATTAATTCAGTGCTCCAATATTACACACACATTGTATTTCCCCAACACAAACTGATTTGCATTTTGTTAAATAATGAATGTAGATACCCCGTCAGCCGCTGTACGCCGAGATTATGCTGAATTTAGCGCTGTAATTGCTATTTGCACAATGTATTTTGTTGACATCGAGAACTGACGTAGTATTGAATTTGTGGAAGTTATTGGTACCAATGTGTTTAAGATTTCTATGGTTATATCTGTTTGAAAGGATGAAATCTGCTTCTCTTGACTGAACATAGGATTTGTTAAATTGAGCTTAATAGCTTATTTGGAAGAATAAAAATAAACTAATCACGATACCTTAAGTGAAGTGTCTGATAGAACTTACGACTATATGTATATTATTGAGACGGTCTGTCCGTTAAATCAATGAAAAGATACAAATACTTTAATTTGTAATAAACCTTTACAATTTATTTCAACTTTTATGAAACTAAAAGCTTAAAAGCGGCTTAATGAAGTACCAACTCCATCAGAATTAAATTGTTTGGAATCCAATTTAAATTTGTTCTTTTGCGACTGTAGTAAATTGGATGTGTAAATTATCATTTTTGTAATAACTATTTAATGCACTAATTATTGCTTGTTAACCATTGAACTGTATCTCGATTAATCATAGCCACTATTTATGCTATTACAAAAGTTGTGTAACTGAAATTTTGCCTCGAAGGCTCATGGCGCACACGAAGTTTTTTTATGTGATACAAGTTTCAATACTTCTTAGCAAATGTCTTTAAAATTGTTTGAAATATCTTGTGATATATTTCCACGCTTGAAAACCCAGATAGAAGATATACACGCTCTATTTGATTTAAAGTACGTAACGTTCGAATCATATTTCTAGCAGTAATACAATATTCTTGTTCGCATACTTTGACTTCGTTCAAGACACAAAGATGGAAAGTTAAATAATATTGTGTTCCAGATCGTACGGAGAGTTTTATTTCTTTGTACTGAACAAAGAGACACATAAGATCATTAAAACAGATTTGCTTCGTAGAATTCCTTTACAGGATTTAATATGTACAAAAACAATTATTTTGGAAACATTTAAATTGAAATCAGCCCCAAAAGATTTTACCGTGAAATAAATCTTTCTGAAGTATCTGACTCTATATCCGAGAAAAAAAACTATCTGTCTGTTGCGTCAAATGGTCAAATCTTGAGTCTGAAAACAGATAGAGGCTTTTTTATCCAGGTGCAGGAAGAAAATTCCACGCCTAGCTATAAGGTTTGAAAGAATTTCTGGAATAGGTCCAGTAGCAACATAGATTATCACCTACCTTGAACATTTGCACACTTAAAATATTAGCGTAGATAGCAAATACTTTTCCGCATTTTTGTTCATCTGGCACAGGAAAAATGCAAGTTGCATTTTATGGAACTTACGTGTAACCACAAATATTTTTCCTACAATTTTTACTTCTGTTAAACTTCTCTGGATCCTATCTTCTAAAGTTAAAAAAAACGTGAAGTTCATAGGTTTGTTGTTTGTATTGTGTTCGTTACTCTTTCAAGCAAAAACTTCTGGAAGGATTTTGATGAATCCAAACAGTTAAATGAAAATAACATACAAGCTACTTTTTTATGAAATGCGCTGAAGATAGTCTCGGGATGCCGGTGAAATCTCTAGCAGATGGTAGTTATAAATGAACCTACGAGTATAAATAGACTTCTTTATTTTCCATAAAAAAATGCGTCTGCTTCGTTCTGTTTATTAATTCACTGAAGTCCATGATGAAAATAATGCCTCATTTCAATTGAATTAATATTCAATGAGAATAAACTCTCAAGTTAAAAGTGTCAGACGTTTCTTATCATAGTAATAATTGATACTTACCTAGTTTATTTTGTATTCGGTTATTTATAATAGTATTTTACAATGCCATTTAATAAGTAAAGAGCTTTCAAAGTAATAAATATACTCACTCTCTTAACATAAGAAATAGTGCCGAATAAATGAAAGAATTGAACGCCAAAAGTTCGAAGAAAGCAATATTTTACTTGACGTACAATGCATCATCAAGAGAAATAAATAGTTTATTTATTATCATATTAAGAATGCGCCAAAGGCAAAATAAGCGAAACAAAATCTACATCATCATCAGCCTATAGCAGTCCACTGCTGGACATAGGCCTCTCCAAGTGCACGCCACTGAGATCGATTTTCGGCTTCTCGCATCCAGCTCCTAAATCTACATCTCCAGACACTTTACCTTGGAAAACAAGTGAGGTACTTATACTAGGCATTCTAATACATAGTAACTCTAGCATAATTACCTTACTCACAGTTAATTTTCTCAGCACGACTAATGTATGTACTTACGCATTCTTAGGCCGTATTACCGCTAAGTGTGTCTTTACTTAATGCTAAGCACACAGAAACCTGTTGGGCTCAAATATCACGGTATACTCATTAAACAAAGTTATTACGCTTAAGTACATGCTTCATAATTATTTACTGTATAATATATGAGGAGTTGACTGAGTATTTGCTGCCGGAAACTTCTTGTATGTAGGTACTGTATTTATAAGAAAACGAATATTACCTATATTGACTAGAAAGTCAAGTCATTTAAACGAAGTAGTGTATTTTTTTGTGCACTATCTTCATCGTCATCAAATTTATTGCATGGATTGTTTCTCCAACGAACGGTCACTTTTCTGTGATTAAATCCTGAAGCCTCAAAAATTTGTTTTTTCTTTATATAATACTGTATTTATGACTACATTTTGTCACAAAAGCATCGATCATCATACGCGTGTGACGACACCCAATTTCCTCCTTTATATTAATAATCCCGCAATGTTTTTCTTTCATTGGGAAGATCAAGATCTTAGTACCCATAAAATATGGCGATTCGGTATAATCCAGAGTGGATACTGTGAATAGAATTGAATATAATGCGTATCATCCGGAGTGAATTATTCATTGGAAGAATAAACTCTTGTATTCGTATTCATAGCCTTTTATGTAACTCTGAAATGGGAGTGGAATGATATTTAGTCACGGAGAATGAAGGAATGGAGTACTGGTATAAACTTGAGAATTAAAGCTTCTTCGTGACGTTGTTATTTTATAAATCTTTGTTTATGAGATACGTATTAAGCATAACTGCGTTATGCGACTGCGTCTTATAAATCATATACCTACTAAAAGTTTTTTTATTTTTTATTATGTATCTAATCCACCAGGAATGCTCTATTTTACAGGTGTATAAGTTGGTCATAGTATTTTTTCCTCATAATTAAAATACTATGACCATCTTAGTATCGGTGCGTTTTTGATTGCAGATAAGCCTTCCATTTATTCCCGCTCCTTGCCATTCATAAAATGAGATGGAACATAACAACGTGTCGGTATTTATGTCGTCATTATATTCCTTTATCCAAGTGCGGTGGAGACGAATGGAGTTATCTTTTATTTCCTTTCATATTGTACTGGTGCTTGCTTCTAGTAAACATGGCCATTATTCTCTGGGAATGCTTATTTCCTGGCTATAGAATACCCTTTCCTTGATATATGGGTACCTGACTGGAGGGTGCTAATAACAGTATGGATATAATGCGGATCACACACTGCCGCGATTTGACGCATCCGTAACCACGCGTGTTGAAGGCCGTCAGTGGGTTTCATTCTGTGTTTAGAAGAGAATAACTAACGTAAAATAAATAGGATCAATAGTGATCTTTTTCCGTTTTTCCTAGCTGTTTGTACCTAATTTGTAATTTAAGTTCTTGCAAGCCTTGTGGTAGGATAAAATCTATATAAATAAAAATGAATTGTTGTTCGTTAGTCTGATTAAAACTCGAGAACGGCTGGGCCGATTGAGCTGATTTTGGTTTTGAAATGTTTGTTGTAGTCCAGGGTAGGTCTAAACGGTGAGCTAATAAGGAAAAATTGCGAGTAAGATTTTATTAGGCGGTACATTCGCAAAAATAAATTAGTTTGAATTTGAAAAAAAAAACAATCACAGCGTTATGTTGTATTTAGTGTGCACGCAAAAGGCAGATCTTAAAAATTTGTTTTTCATAAGATTTAGAAGTTCTATATATATTCGAAACAGGCATGAACAGCCACATACGTACATCTACCTATATCTTACCAGCATAAGTTTAGCTAAATATCTCAAAAGGGTATTCCAAAGCCGAACAAGACATATTTTATCAACGTTTCCATTCGCCACGGGCCGACACAGAGGAAATTGTATTTGAAAGTCTGTTTCATAATAACTGGTACACTATTGTGGGACAGAAGATCGCCGCAGGCTAACTATTACTCTGTTAATACAGCTTTACGAGTGTATTATTTTGTTTTCTACTTTCATTGTTGGCTTTGTCTTTGAATAAGACTATTCTGTATGCAAAATAAGGTTTTTTAGAATAGTAATCATAAATAGTACAATAGTTATTATAATCGGTATGTACCTAACACATAGCTCATCGTTATGAGATAGTCTGATCTGTTAAATTAAGACTCGGGAAAATATGTCCCAAGAAAACTTTCATAGAGAAGCTTTGACACAAGGTTTTTTTCCTAAACTAATATTATCTATACCTACAGAATACAGCGATAGTCGTTTTCCACGTAAAAGGAGAGGATGGTGAATTCTATTTTCGCAGACCTCTACTACCTCACCATAATATTATAACTTATAGCTGCTATCAAAATATTTCTCTTCGACCCCACGCTACACGCCTTCCCAACCCTTTTTCTGTTTACCGAAGAAGCTTTATTTTATTCAGCCAGCGTTATTTCTATGATTGCTTAGCTGGCTATGAAATATTCACGTATCTTTTATAGTATTAATATTTTCAGTTTGCAACGAAAACAGCATTTTATATTGTGGCACGTGTCGGTACTGAATGTTTAAAATATCAGCGAGCAATTTCATATGGAGTGCGATGTTGACTGCTCAATTTTATCTATTGCAATGAGTCTCAATTAATATTTTTTACACATAGGTACTACCAGTTGGGGACCACTAATCTATTAAAATGGATTTATCCTAGTCTTCAGGCCGAATACATGTATATCACTATAGGTCAAATATTGCTCTTAAGACTCATTTTTCTAATCCACAATCATAAAATGATAGGATAAAAGGTCACATTAATTTTTAATAATAAATTGAATGCCTCTTTACCTATGTTACGCATACAAACTGTTTCACATTCTAGTAGTCCACGAAATAGTTCTACAAACTATATTATTTATCGAAAGCCTCTTGTTAATTAAAGGTTGACCATAGGTGTCTGTATAGTTAGAGGCTCCAGTTGGAATGTAATTAGAAACCTATAGTGGGGTGGTTGAATTGTTTCACGATTCCCACTTACTAAGGACTTGAGATTAAGTACAATTCGTTCATCAATTGTTACTAACTGGGATGATTTTACAGAATTACTAGAAATTATTGTAAAAATATGTAAATCTCGTACATAAGGTGCATTTCAGATAGAAGGCAATTTGCGTACCTACTTATTTACATTTATTTGAAGCCTTATCGATCTAATAATATAAATATCCAACATAAAGTTTCGTATCTCATTCAGTAATGTAAAATGTCCTTAAAAACATCAGCGAGCAATAAGAAATACCAAGAATATTCCAGAACTTTCCACGTAATCGTTAGACGAAGGCGAAGACTTGAAACCATCTTCATACGATCCAAAATCAATTACAGTTCCCTTTTTGAGGCCAAACCCAAAACAAGGAGCGACTTGCGAACGCACCTGTGGCTTTGCACATATCGATCTCAATATTGTGTTAGAGAACAGTTCTCACGCTATTTACGAACTAACTTTGTTTAGCTACATTTTGGGAGCAATCTTGTTAGAGATCCTTGTTAGAGAAATGGAAAAGTGATGTAAAAGTGAAATAGGTTTTCAAGGTTGGGGTGTTGATCGGTGGACCTTATTTAGGGAAGTAAGATGCTGTGTCAAAAATATCGACAAAGATTTTAGGGACCTCGAAATCTGTCCGTCGAATTTAATAATAGCATTTTTTTAAGGCAATTTAAGAATCTTGTTTACTATAATTATTTACGGAGTGAAAATTAGGTGACTTCTATCTATTAGCAATGTAAGTGTGTCTTTAAAATTTCATTTAAGGGAATTGTGTAAAGCTTACTCAGTTTTCAAATGGCTGTAAATGTCTTGTAATTTATTTTAATGGGTAATGTTTTAAGGCCACCAGTGTGTCGGTTCACGATATTTGGGCTGTTAGCACCTTGTCAACTCCTCGGAATGGGCCATTAACAGTTGTTTATGAAGCAATTGATGTACTGTATTGCTCCTTTTCTTTGTAAGTCCTACTGTAGCTGGATTTGTGACATTAGGTATTCTAGTCAATGAAAATATCAGTTTTAAAATGACTCTAGTTATGTTATATACTGGTGCATATCAACACAGCATATTATAGTCAATTGATATGCAACTATTTGTTTCATACCATTGACCGAACCCGCATGTCTGTATTGCTATGTGGATACAATGTTATATCTATCGAAATATAGTGTTGAGGATAAATCTGTTTCTTTTTTTCATACACTACTAAAAAATTTTGCACCTACACAAAAAAAGCCTTTGCAGGTCAGGATTTAGTGTCCCACGTAATTTTCTTCTTAATAATTAAAACCTGAGCTACCAACAGCTACAATTTACCCCTTTAAAGACAAACCTACGTAAGTACATACCTCACGTCCGTTTAGATTCGAGCTAACAAAGCTAATTCGTGGCTCCGTCGTTAAACCCTCCCCCGGGTACGCCTGCACTTACAACGAGACCGCAATGTGCCTAATTACTGCGGTAATATACGTTTTAGTAGAAATTTCTGCGGATTAGTAGCACTACTACATTGTGTCTTATCTATCTTTTCTGTTATCTGTTTGGATGGCTGCGTTTTGTTTGTAAAGTGGGGTTATGAAGTGGTTCTAATGGGGTTTTAATTTTTTGGGTTTATATTTTCCTGTACCTAAACTGTTACGGTATGTTCTACATGAGGGATCTGGAAGTAAGCGCAAAGCGGCTCAGTGTGATACGAAAACAACAAATAGTTTTGAATCCGTAGCAGTTCGCTTCACATTCGCTTCACGTTGATTCGACACTCAGGACTCTTACGGATAAATAACATAAAGATGGAGGTACAGTATAGGTGATTTCATTTGTATTGAGAGATGGAAAAGCAAGGTAAACACCCCATTACAAAAATAACCAATTACCAAACTATTTATAAAAGTGTTCATGTTTCATAAGTTACGCGTAATGGTTAGATTCATTCCTGTAACAGAACAACAATATTCCAATACAATGCGCCATTGCTCCACAAACAAGCCGGTTCCATAGACAAGCGGAGCCTGTTGCACATCTGGCGACATGGCAATTTATGGTCGCAATTACGCAGATTGAAATAGCCACAGTCGTGCCTACTCTGTGGTCGTATCATCCCCAAACCTCAATGTGTGAATGCATTTATTTCTACGTTTGAAGGGGATGTTGACAAAAAAAGATATAAAAGCAATTATTCCATTTTACAATTAAAAATGGTTTCTTTTTTTTCAATAAATTAATGCTACCGCAGATATAACGCATTTTCCTTATAACGATATTAATAATGATTGACTAAAATGTGTAGGTATCCTTACGAAAAATTGCTCCTGCTGAAGGTTTTGGTGTTTACCTGAAACAAATAAAATGTCCATTTAAATAAACTGCACTTAGTATTAAAAAAATGCTACGATTTTTATTTGTTAATAGCTGTATCAATTGTCGCAATGATCCCTAAATTAAAATGATGATGGAAAACTTAAAAATTAGAACCATATAATAATAATACATATCTATGCTGGAATATGGAGGGAGCCATATAATAACATCTATAACTCGGTGTAAAACACAGACAATACAGATTCCCAGTACGTGACAAAAGATAAAATGTACCAGGCTATCAGAAACAGTCAGGATGAGTTAGCCGTTCCTATGAATTGTAACGCAGAAGTGTCGCGCTCGTGGCTGTTGCTTTCAAATGGCTTAACAAGCGACGTGCAACCTGCCAATTCTAGAGGCAGAAGTTGAACATTTTATTGGTTCTTATTTTCTACGTAGTTTTTATATTTATTCAACAACATATTTGTAACAAAATAATGCATAACTGATTCATTTATAGACACGATATTATACATATACGTGTTACCTGAAATTAAATACCTGGTTAGTAAGATAGAGCTTGAAGTTGTCATGAGATCATGGTTTGAAAACTCAAAAAAACAGTCAACTTACTGACAGTGTTAACTTGATTGGATTTATTTAGCAGTTTTAATATTTGTTATTTAGCTAAGTTACACAATTGAAACAATACCTAACTTAACATAAAATAAGATTAACCACTAGCTTACTAAAAAACCGTACATACAACATATACAACAAATTACGGTAGACGGTGTCAAAAACCTTAATCTGCGGCTTCTCTCGCATTTCAGCGATCATGGTGACTAGATTTAATTAAATTTTGTACACATTCATGACGTCAGCATGCGATATGACGTCATTTAAGCAACAAAACCTTTTTCAGTATCGCGGCTAATCCCGTTTAATTCTGTTCTGTAATATGTAGGTATATGAACTTTGAAGGATTACAATTATTATTTGATGTGGTTTGTCTGTACCTACAGTGGTAGATGAAGATAAAAAAAAACCAAGATTGTTAAAGATATCGCGTCTTATTCTCTTTTATTTATTTATTACTAGCTTTCCGCCCGCGGCTTCGCCCGCGTGGAATTCGGTTCACCCCTCCCGCTGTGGGTTAGCAGCGGTGAGGGAGTGTCAGACTCTTACTGACTAAAATCGTCGTGTTCCGTCCTAGGCCTTTTATATACCAGGGCCGCGGTACCTCTTTCGAACAACCCGCAGCCGCGGCTGGCCCTGGCGCTTCTGGGCCCCACTGATTTCAAAACACCTTAAGACTAATTCGCGGCGAACCTTAACACCGCGATACAGAAAAGCACAACGCCATTTATCGAGCTATCGGGAAGCTCGCGATTGAACAATGAGCTACAGGGTTAAAGCGCGAGATATCATTGCACTTCTTAAGTATCTTAAAAAAAAAACAACGTCACCACGTTTTAAAAAGCTATCATTCCACTTCTTACGTATTTTAAAAACACCCAGCGCCATCTATCGCATACCTCAAGAACTAAATAACTTAACTAATACTTATAACAATTAGTAATTCGTTGAATTATAGTTATTTCAGGATAAGTAGATGTAAAAAAAAACAGTTAAGACGATAAAACAAATTGTAAGTCATCCCTCGGGAATTCCTCATTTTCGAGGATTCATTATCGTATCATTTAGCTTCTAAATTTATATGTTCATATTCGTTTGCAATATATAAGTAAATGTAAAAAAAAAACAGTTTAGACGATTAAACAAATTGTACATCATCCCTCGGGAATTCCTCATTTTCGGGGATTCATTATCGTATCATTTAGCTTCTAAAACATGTTTACATTCGTTTGCAATATATTACCTTGTTTTAAACGACACACAGCGCCATCTACAATCCATCCATAAAGCAAACAATATTTTTGTTTTCCCTCGGGAATATCTATTTTTTTCGGGATAAAAAGTACCCTATTATTTAATCCAGACTTCTAACTTTACGTCTGCAAAATTTCAAAGCAATCGGTTCAGTAGTTCCGGCGTGAAAGCGGAACAAACAAACAAACAAACAAACAAACTCACTTTCCGATTTATAATATTATAGTAAGGATTTTTATTTTTTTTTTTATTTATCCTACTTAGGACTTGCAGCTTCATTTCATTAAAGGTTCTTTTAACTTTTTTATACCTACCTATGATTATTTCTAGAAAAATATAGCGTTTAATTCTATTAGATGTTCTTTATAAAACAAGTTCCAATTTCCTAAACCTTTCTACCATAATTGAAACTTCCATGAACTACCACTCCCGAAATTGGAAGTCCTATATCAAACATTGTTACTAAAAGCCTTCTATTTGCTTTGTATCTATTTCACCCTTCGGATGTCATTCACCCCGATTAACTCAATTGATTCGACTTATTAACTTCATTCAACATGGTAGGTATCAAATTCAATGTAAATATATGTAACAAGACATAATTTTGGAGTGCTTAAAAAATAAATGATATATTTATAGAACGTTCAAAGTTAAATCTAACACGATACCTGTGAAACAAAAGCCTTTTACAACTCTCTAGGGAAGAGACTTTGTTCCATTCAGCCTGAAACCTCAACCTCTTGGGTGCATTTGTACTAAAAACAAACTATTCGAATTGCCTCCAAAAGTTTCCCATTTAGCCAGGACCCTAGTCCCTAGAGCGAAATAAATTTACGTCACCCATAAACTATCAAGGAGTTGGCTAAAACATTTCCCGAGCATAAAGTACTAGCGAACCAACCTAAAATCGCGATAAAAGCCTGGCTTTTATTTATCTTTTTTTGCAAACACGAAAAATAATTCTTTCTGCACGTTATTGCCGGATCGCGTGCTCAAAGGTACTGAGTCATGGTCGTAATAACCGTGGCGTAGGAGCCGTGACGGTTGCGAACCGGCGTTGTACCGGCGGAGTTTAATCACAGTCCTGCCCTAAATACGGGGTATTAAAATGCTAGCTATGAATGTATCGCGGGCTTTATAATAACACCAAACAATAGACTCATGCTCATATTAATCCTTGTGTTATTTTAAAATGTTTGTAAGGCGCGGTTTACACGGAATGGAACGTAGAATAGCGTAGCGTTGACATGACGTGAACTTTAAGTGACGTGATCTATTTTATTTTATTCAATTGAATTGTGGACGTTTACGAGAATAGAATCTTGATGGAATTCTTAAAGAATCACGCTACTATGAACCACTTTAATGGAAACCCGATGGGTTGTTTAGACCCATACCTACGTCACAATGAATTTAACTATCTTACTGAAGGGCTGTAACGTCTTCCGACGGCAACTACATCTTGGATAGCAATG